>NW_027397098.1:15181222-15234100 GCF_003265705.2 Callorhinus ursinus
CACCCTCATCACCACCATCATCATCATCACCATCACCACCACAATCGCCATCATCACCACCGTCACCATCATCACCATCATCACCGTCTTCACCACCATCACTATCACCATCATCACCACCATCATTATCACCACCATCACCATCATCACCATCACCACCATTATCACCATCACCCTCATCACCATCACCCTCATCACCATCATCACCAGGATCACCAGCATCACCAGCACCATCAACATCATCATCTTCATCATTATTGTCACCATCGTCCTCATGACCACCATCATCATCACCACCATTGTCATTGTCATCATCTGATTCCTGGTGCCATTCAAAGCTACAGAGATTTGCACTCTCACCATTACCATCATGGAGCACCTCTGGCTGTGCATACCCAGGTTCAGTCTCTCATCTTGGTTCTTCCTTCTATGGATGATTCACAAATCAGTCAAAATTGGATCTCATCAAGCACCTGGTTGGTGAGGATCAAAAAGCACCCTGAACCCTTTTACAAGTTTACTTTCTGCAAGGAGTACAGCAATCCTTCTCCCTAAGACATGGATGTTAGGGACTACGGAAATGTAGTTAAAGAACCTCAGTTCCTAGAAACAAAGAAAATATACTGTCAATTATTGTGAGTCTGTAAAAGAAGGTGCACATATAAATCCACATGTTATTATTTGATGCCTTCAGTAAGGATAAATGAGGCAGAAATCCTATTTCCACAACTTCAAAACTTAAATAGAAACTCTTTAAAGAAAGTAGCTTTAGTATCCATCTACGTCAGCATACGCATGTAAATTTTGGAATCACTATATTAAATATCATTTGTATGCAAAGCACTTAACCATTTCCATATTCCAATATAATCCAGACTTAATGTGCAGAACTCTTTTAAAGAAAGAAAGGATAAAGACAATCTTCCCTTTGTTCATGCTAGTTCTCCAAATAACTGTAGGGTGTGGGGTGCGTGCGCACGCACTGAGGGGGGCTCTGGGAAGGAAAGCAGGAGAATATGGGATGAAGGCATGAGGGGCCCAGAGGGACCAGTTCAAAGGCTGTGTCTCGTTAGCTCCTATAGACGCTGGTGGGAGCGGATGCCCTGATGACTGGGCATGTCTGACCTCATCCGTCCCCACGGCCCGGGAGGCGGGCACCATTATTAGCCCTAGTTTAGGGTGCAACAACCGTGTCACAGCAGTCGGGAGTGACCTTTCCGAGGTTATGGAGCCTGAAAACAATGTAGCCAGGATGAAAATCTCGACTGGGATCTACAGACCCAGCCCTCAGGCCAGACCCCACCCACGGCCCTTCCAGACGGTCCAGGAACTATCTTTAGGCGGCTGAGAGAGGTACAAAGAGCAATATCTCCCAGCGCGTGGAAGGCATGGGACTCACATCTCGGGGTCTGCGAA
Source organism: Callorhinus ursinus (assembly GCF_003265705.2). NCBI lineage: Eukaryota > Metazoa > Chordata > Mammalia > Carnivora > Otariidae > Callorhinus > Callorhinus ursinus. The sequence goes on from NW_027397098.1 coordinate 15,182,639, forward strand.
TACGGGGTTTGGAGCGCAGCCACGCTCGCTCACGGGGCTGTCTGTGCAGCCGTGTGTTCTGGCAGCGGCGACAGAGGCCCCGTGACCACGGAGCCTTGGACACTGACTGCAGGGCCCTTCCTGGAGAAGTCAGGGGCCGGTCTAGAGGGGGCGCTCTGGAGCGCAGCCCTGCACCAGCCCCTGCCCTCTGCTGGGGCACTCATCTGGGGAAGCACAGATCACAGAATCCCTCGTCCTCCTGCCGGCTACCCACCGAGACCCTTCAAGGGGCGGCTTTTGAGGTTCCTTCTGAGATTCTCTTATGGCGTGGGGAGGACTTGCACCTGGCTGGCGGCACAGGCGGACATGTTTTTTGGGCAGCACTCCAGGGACTCTCACCCCTCAGATGTGGGGTGCTCCATCAGACCTCTTCCTGTTCCCTAAAGCCTGACGGGCCTTCTAGGAAACATGTCCGCCTGTGCCGCCAGATCACAGCTGTCCACACGCCGCCGGGGCCCCTGGAGATGTTTCTGGGCACCTGCCCTCCTCCCACACAGCTCCAGGTGAGGACTCACGTGTCTGCACCAGCAGGCTCACGGCCACCTCTTATCTCCTAGTGAACAGCAGGAAGCCCATCGTCAGGAAGCTCCGCGGGCACCTGCGCACAAAGATCGAGTCTGGGGAAGGGACCGTCCCCGTCCGGGGCCCCAGCACAGTACAGACGTGGGACGGCGTCCTGCTGGGTGAGCAGCTCGTCACCATGTCCTGCACGGACAAGATCGCCAGGTAACAGCCCCCTTGCTCGCCTCCGCCCAGGCAGCCTGGCGGGGCTGAGTGAGGGCGGGACAGGGAAGGCGTGTGGGGAGGGACAGGGTAGGCGTGTGGGGAGACTCGTCCTATAGTTCGCGGGCCACACTCTCCACTTCACCAGCTCCACTGAGCACAGGCTGGCTGCTCCTACAGGAGAGCTGGCCTCGGTCACGTCAGGATGTCTGGCACCACCAGCCTGGCCTGCTGGTCCATCAGGAGCCCACCACTCCTAAGCACCGCCCTGGGGGCCATCCCACTCCTTTGGGCAGCTCTCCAGGGACCCTCACCTCTCAGATGTGGGGTACCCCCGTCAGACCTCTTCCTGTTCCCTAAAGCCTGACGGGCCTTCTAGGAAACATGTCCGCCTGTGCCGCCAGCCGGGTGCAAGTCCTCCCCACGCCATAAGAGAATCTCTTCTTAGAAGGAACTTCAAAAGCCCCCCTTGAAGGGTCTCAGTGGGGAGCCGGCAGGAGGACGAGGGATTTGCAAAAAGGCATGCGGGTGCCCCTCAAAGGCACCTTCTCTTCAGGGACAGGCCCCCTTGCTCGTGACCCCACCACCACCCCGTTCCCCTGCTCCCCCAGATGCGCCAGCCCCACTGGGGAGCATTCCTGTCACTTAGGTCTGGAAACCGTCCAGGGCCCCTGGTGAGCAGGGGTTTGCCCCAACACAGCCGTACATGGCTCCAAACCCACCCTGAGGGCGACAATAATAATATGCTGGCCGTGGAAAGCCTTGTTGAGAGTGAGTCAGAACTTCTTCTGGACCCTCGAATACACGTATTAATCTGTAATCTGTAAACTAAAACCCCCACCCCACCCCTACTTCCAGCCACATTGCTGCCCCCAAGATCCTTGGTCTGGAGGGGCTTGGGGTTGGAACTCGCCAGAGATGAGGGGGCAGGAGGCGAGGTTACGGCGGGAGGGACGCTGAGGCTCAAGCGGGGAGTCAGAGTCTGTCCGGGGGATGGACCTGGAGGCCAGGCGGGGTGCGGAGGGCAGGGTGTCCCCACAGGGCCAGGTAAGGTGCACCCTCCCAGGCGTGGTTCCCCGGCACGTGGACTCCCATGAGGCGGGACTGTCTGCCCATTTACTGCGCAAACAGCACCTCCCCTGCCCCACAGGTGTTTGCTGCCCGGCCTCGCTCACTAGCGAGATGCAGGGTTCTCCCCGGGAGGCCGAGCGCAGGGCCGGCAGGGGCAGGAAGGGTGAGGCCAGGCAGAGTGAGGGGAGGCTTGGGGCCCCAGGCCACCGCAGGCCCCACACACGGGGTCCCTGCCTCCTCAGGCTTGTCGGGCTCAGGGGCAAACCGAGTGCTCCCGGGGACTCGGCAAACGGCTGCAGGAGCATTGGGGCTATTCACTTCCCTGGCTCTGGCTGCCCAGGCCAGCAGCGGCAACAGGCGGGCCTCATGACGGTAACTCAAAGCACTGATTTCTGCATCAAAGGGAAAGGCCTGGACTCGTGAAGCAGCTCATATTTCAGAAGAAGATGCATCCCTCCTTTTTAATATTCTCATCTATTCACAAAGCAGGAAAAAAAGGGGCAATTTTCACCTAAGGGAGATTCTCTTGATGCCCGAAGATCACACTGGGTTTCTAAATTAACTCTGAGTCCCTACAAAAATGAAGTGAATTCATGCTGTAGCACTGAGACTTCATTGTCTATGGGACCTTACATGTCAACAGACAGCAAATTAAACGAGATACGGACCCCACGCGACGCTCGTTGTGGGCAGGTGTGCGCCAAAGTCAGTCACAAAATCTGGAGGAACAAAAGCCCACCTTGCGTCTCTCCAGGTTTTTCAAATGGTATCCTGGTTGAGAACGATTCTAGACAGGCTTTGAGGAAGACGGGGCATGTGTGGGGACCGCCCTGGCCGGGCCGGAAGGACACCTCTCTCTCCCTGAACTGACCGGGGAGGTAAAGGACTCCAGCCGCACGGGCAGCCTCTCTCCGTGCGCCGAGCGCTGGTCCCATGTCCAGTGGCGGGGCCCCCGAGGGCCACGCAGGGCCACCCTCATTCACTCCTCCTGCCCCCGCCCCCGTCTCCTCTCTGAGCACGGAGATGTGGGAGTTACGTCCTCCTTCCAGGAGCCGGGAGGTGCTGGAGGACCGCCTCGGCTCCCCAGTCCCTGCAAGGCTGCTGGAGCCAGCTCAGCCACGAGAGCCCACTGTCGTCAGGCAATTCTGAGAGCAGACTGCTAAACGCAGTTGTTATTAAGAGTCAAATAACATACACTAAATAAGTTATATTAAAAATAAAGGCAAGAAAGACTCAAAGCCCACCACTCCCTGACTATTGTACTATTATGTTTGGTCTTGTGTCATATGCGAGAGGATGCACAAGATGCTGAGCGACTGCAGGCCCGGCCCCAAATCTGCGCTCAGGGCCTTCACGCCAGCCACGCGAAACTGGCCGCAGGGATGCTGTTTACAGCACGGAAATCGGCCGATGCTACAAATCCATGCCTTCGTACTGGCACACGTCAGAGTCCCACGGGTCAAGTCCCCAAGACTAGAAGTAACGTGTGTGTCGTCTCACTCGGGACGAAGTGAGCCCACGAGGGCAGGAGCCCAACAGGCGTGTGTGTGGAGGCGGGAGGCGTGCAGACAGGGCCGCCCCCCAAGCTGCCCCTCGTGGCGGTGTCCCACCCTCTCCCCGTCCCACCACGACAGGGACAGCCGCCTCGCATCCGCCCCGCCGCGCCCCTCGCCTTCCTCTGAGCCTCCAGCCTCACCTCCCTCCTGTTCCCGCATCTGCCCAAAACCGACCACGCAGTCATCACACGGCTGGTCCTCCTCACCTTACAAGGGAAACCCCTGCACCCAGCATCCCTCCACTGGTGCTTACATGCTTCCTTTCTAACCCAGATTCCCCGGGGTAACTATGTGCGCTCACCCCCCGCCACCGCCGAGGGCGTCTGGCTTCCGCCCGCCCCGCTTGGGCAAGCTCATCCCCACGGAGGCCGACACGTCACCGGTGGGTCCCGTGGGGCTGCCCACTCTTCCTGCTCACCCTGTCTGCCCCCCCCACCTGGGGCACCGCATCACAGGGGTGCTCGCAGGACAAACAGGCAGAGAGGTGGGCAGGTGGACGGAGGCACCCCGGCATCTGTGCGGGGACGTTTGTGAAGCAGACGGGGAGCAGGTAACGGGTGCCGGCAGGGGCTGCTGAGGACAGTTGTTAGTGAATAACCAGAAACTCACAGCAGTCACTGCGGGGAAAAGGCAGGGAAGACACGGGGCCGTCCTGGACTCACCGACCATCCCCCTGATGAGATGCCACATGCTCAGCTTCTGTGCCCCCCACACGGCACACACAGGTGCATCCCATCAGCGAGCAGGAAATGCTGAGCGAACGGAACCTGCTCTGCGGCCATGGCGTCACACGTGAGGGGCACAGCACAGGGGCCCCAGTGGGACCCAGAAACTGAAGGCCTGCCTCCTTCCAACAACCCGCAGAGACGGCTTGGCAGACCCAGGGATGCAGCCTCTGCCAGGCCCTCACTCTGCCCTCGGCTGCCAAAGCTAAGGCCTATCTGTGCTGCCTGTAAACCGTAGGGACGCGTCCGAGCCAACTCTCACTACGGACTCTCTTCCCGAGGGACCACCCAAGGGTCTTACCCCAGATACTGCTAGGACCCACAAACCACGTCCACGTGAACTTTCTCTATGAACAGATGCAATTTTATTTGAGCAGCTGACCTCACCACCTAGCGCATGTGACTTTTATGTATTTAGATGAAAATAAATGAATAAACTTGTATCTTTAATTAAGGTAGAGGAAGCGCATCCATGAGACATATTTGTACTTCTCTTTGCAAATCCCCCTCGATATCCGTGAATAATGAAGGGGAGCAGGCTCTATCCAAAGATCTGAACGATCAACACAGCTCTATTATTTCCCTCCCAGAGATCAAAAGCAATACACAGGTGTCACTGTTTGGATCAAGGACACCCACGTAATATAAATTAGAGCCCCACAGATGTTCTGAGTACGATTCCATGAATAACAATTGGTATCATTTTACGTCAGTGGTGAGATGGTGTAAAGACAGGTTTCCAGCAAAACATGTTACAGAAAGCTTGAAATTTTTACAGTGGTTTAAAATGAGCCGTAAAACATCATGAACAACCTTCCTGGATTCCAGCCATTGGATAATTCCTCACATTTCCTTCGTATCCTTCCAGTTCCTCTTCCCAGCCCTCCGGCCTCAGCGTCTGGCGTCCCCCGCGGCCCCCAGGCAGCAGTGGGCCCGTCTGTGGGGAGCAGGGAGCGAGGCGACAGACTGCGGCAGTCAGGGATGCCCACTGAAGACAAGCGCCTCACTACAAAGAAGGTCAAGCCCTTCAACGGCCGGTGGTACAGTGTCTTGCAGGACAGCGTCTGTCTCTCTGGGAACCGTGAGAGGAATGCAGTGCTCTCGTCACAAGCGAAGCTCAGCCCTCATGCAGAGGTGGGAGATCCTCGAGCACTCTGCTCTCTTGCCACAGGCCACTCTCCTCCCCCATGAGGAGGATTCAGGGCTGTCACCCAGCCTGGTCCCCCACCCACCTGAAACACCATCTCGGCGGCCCCCTCTGGGATCCGAGGCTTTGTGACAGGTGGACGTGCTCAGCGTGTGAGGGCGGGACCCTGCCACGCATCACCTTGAGATGGCCCACCTGTCTCTGCACAAATTATGGGCACGCCCTGGGCCCTCTCCAAGATTCCGGAACACACTGCCGGGCTTGGCAGACGCCCACTGACGTGACACTCACATAACCACTCTGAGACATGAAGGGGCATTCAGCGGGCACCCAGAAGCAACGGACCTAAGTCCAGCCATGTGACAGGACAACAGACTTGGGAGCACGGGAGGCTCTCCACCAGCACCTGTCGGTGGCCCTGCTCTGCAGAGAAGAGAACGGGAGAGGGAGGCCTGGCCAGCAGGTGCCTGTACCCGACAGGAGGACTGTGAGGCCCCTCCGCCCACAGTCAGGAGGGTAACTGCAGGGTGGCACCGGGCACACTTGGAGAGTGAGCAGAAACCGCACAGGCTGGGTGGCTGGCTAGGCCAGACCCAGGACACAGAGAGCATGGACAGAGGCCCCAGCTACAGAGGCAGACCTGGTTTCCTAAGTAAGTCAAGGGGACTGTCCAAGGTGAACCGGCAGCTTGGCGACATCACTGTCATTAAACTCCTGTCAAAGATGTGGGACCTGCGGCTTGAGAAGCCTATGCTCTGGGAGGCACGCTGCCCGACTTAGCCCAGCTATCCAAGTCAGCATCCTTGAAGGCTTCGTTCAGAACGCGGGTGGCTCCCTCCACTGCCTGACCAAGGTCACGCACGGCTCCGTTTGGAAGCAGCGCCTGGGGCGTCCTGGGCAGCGGGAGGTCAGAGGTGCCCAAAGCCGGGAAGCCAAACAGAGCATCCTGCATCACAGCGAACTCTTTGCTGCCTGTGGATGGGGAAAGACATCCCAGAGCCTCGGAGTGGGGACACACGGGCTAAATTTTTTCTCCCTAAAAATAATTTTGACATTAAACTTAGCACAAAACAAAATCTGGTCTCTTTTGTTAGGAACAGAGTCCTCAGTCACCAGGAAAATTCTTGGATCATCAAAGTCTTTTGAAAAAGTGAAGTCATTTCTCTGTAGATTCTGCAGAAATCTGTCTTGAAGATAAAAGCCAGTCCTGGTGGCCCAGTCGGGGAGAGTCAGTCCCTTGTGGGTGAACTGGTCTCGCACCAAAAACCAAACCAAACCGCGAGGTTCCCCACGGTGGGCAACCCGGGATGCCCCAGTGCTGTGGGTCTGCTGCCTCCAGACGCAGGCGGCAATTGAGCAAGAATCAAGAGACCACCCAGTCCCGCCCCTCCCGCCGAAGAAGAGCTCAGAGAGCCCAGTCGTGAGGATGGGGGCTCCCCCATTACTGCAGGATACGAGATATGGGGAAAAGGTGGAAAGCAGAAAAGAAACAACTAGCGATACCCCAGCAGTGACAGACAACAGCGGCCGGCCACCGTCTGCTCCTCCAGTACTCAGACCTCACTGGGCGGCGGCGTGCTTGCAATCCCTACGGCACGCGGTGCGCAGAGCCTTCAGGGCCCGTGGAGCTCAGGTCTTAGAGCGATCCATCGGCACAGTCCCCTGCTGCTGGGCATCCAGGATGTTCCCACCTGAGAGCTACTGAGAATGATGGACCCCATGATGTCCTCACACAAAAGCTCTGTACCCGGATGTGCTCTCCTACGTGGGCCACAGAGCCTACTCATGGTAGAGAGTAAATGAGACAGGGTGGGATCTCCCGATGGGCCACACCATATGCACCGGGCCCCCAAAACGGTATGTCCATGTCCTCACAGCCAGAACCTGCAAAAGTGCGCTTACGTGTGGGCACTCAGCTAAGCACGAAGGAGGATTCCAGTTGGCTCCGAATGCAGCCACGTGTACCCTTGTAAGGGGGGGGGGGGCAACAAGGAGGTGATGTGTCTACACAAGGAACACCAGGGAAGGCCGGCCAGCAGCCACCTGAAGATCAGAGAGAGGCCTGGTCCAGCTTCCCCAGAGCCTCCGGACAAAGCACAGTCCTGCCCACACCTTGACCTCAAACTCTGGTCTCCGGGACCTTGAGAAAATTCGTGACTATTATTTCAAGCCCCCGGTTTGTGGTGTGTGCCGCCGTGGCCCCAGGAGACCAGTACAACCAGGTAAGAGGTGGTGCTCCCTTAGCCCAACTTGTGTGGTCTTTGGAAAATTACAGAACCAGATAAAGTCATAGTAAAATCAATCCCCACAACGCAACCACCAATATCCCCCTGGTGAAGACTGAGCGTCAGGACAGAGACGGAGACATTTCATGGCGTCCGTGACAGTCAACCTTCAGCACCACAAACTGAGTGCACCAAAGAGCACTCCGATTTCTCTTCAGAAAGATGAAACAGAGCAGATGCACCACTGCGTGAGACAAGGAGAGGCTGGCCGCTAACAGCACTGTCCCGGCCCACTTTCCTGAATGCGGGGTCTGCTTTTCCCCCTGTGGGACGCCCGTCCCCACGCTCTCCCACGGGTGAACGCAGTCTCCTGGAAGGAGGGGAAACCAAAGCAGTGCTCTCTGCCTTTGCTTCTAAGAATCAAATTTGAGGGGCACATAAAAATCTAAATCTTCTGGAACTAATGTTCCTTTAGATATGGTTTCTAATTTTAAGTACCTGAGCTTGATTATTGATCGCAATGTGTCTTTAAATGAACAGATTAAAACTTTCTCCATAAAAATGAACTGTAAAAAATTATAGCTCTTCTCCGGAGAGTAAGGCACTGTCTGACTTCTAAACTTGGAAGTCTGGTGGGCCCCACAGGAGATGATACCTTGGTCCACGGAAAGCAAAGGAATCGGTGAAGTGGCCACGTGAGGCAAGGCCACAGACATCTCATGAACGGTACGGTGTCGGCCGAACATGTTGGGGGTCCGATGACGGGACCAAGGGGAAGGAGACCGTGTCTGGGGACTTGAGAAGAGATGGTCTGGAGTGCAGGTCTGGGCAGAAAGAGCCCGTGGGGCACACACAGCGGCCGGAGCTTTACCTTACGGTTTCCATCTTCACCAAAGGAATGAAAGGCATTCCCTAGAGTAACTTTGTGTGATGTTTGTCCCCCAGGAACCAAGAGGCCAAATGCAGCCCCTCTTGGGAGAGCCATGGGGCCGAGAGCTCTGAGAGTCAGCCAGAGCCCGGAGCTGGCAATGGGGGGACTTCCACTGGAAACCCCACGCACCCTAGAAATGGCAGCCCCCACGTGCAGGATACAGACCGTTACACTGTAACAGTCTGTCAGGGGCAGATGCAACCAGAAACGTCGGGCCAAGAGAGGGCACTTCCCAGGTAGGCTTCGGAGAACAGAGATGAGACAGTGTGTTAAGTGGAAGTAATTTCTTTCAGCTGAAAATAACCAGAAGTAGCAGGACATCGTCCTGACCCCAACCCAACTGCCAGGGCACCTGTGCCCCCAGCTTCTACAGTCACTGCCGACGTCCAGCGGACTCTGATCGCCATGACATACACGGACGTCCCGAGGAGTTACCCGTAGCCAAAGGTCACCTCAGAGAAGGCAGTGGACTCCACGAGTCGTCCACTGTATGTAACAACTGTCCCAAAATGTAGGGGCCTGAAACAAACCACGTGTTCTGCGTGCACACCTTCTGTGTGTGCGGGCTTGATCAGGAGTCTCATTTAAGCTCCGCACGGCGCCCGCTCAGGCAGCCCCTGGGGCCCGGGGCCACTTTCTGGACGGCACGCTCACACGGCTGGCCAGTTGGGTGTCGACTGTCAGCTAGGAGCTCAGCCAAGCCGTGCGCTGAGACCAGGTTTCCCTTCATGGACTGATTGGCTGGGATCCCAAACGAGGTGGCAGCATGAGCGAGGGCAGAGGGACAGCACACGTGGTTTCCACGGCAGTGGTGAGCACCCCACCTCGACTGCCCCACGGCCTCTGAGGCGAGTGAGCAGAGGGGGCCAGCAGGAGAGCAGTCGGGGGAGTGAGCGGTGCGGACGAAGAAGGTGACCGCGCCCCCCGTGGTCAGGCAGGCTGCGGGCGGTCGTATCCACACTCTTCTGCAAACAGACCGTAATTTATTCAACCAAAACCTAGTAAGAGGCCATTAGATGATTTCAGGCTTTTCATTTTGTTTTGCTCACTTTGTAACAGCAAACAATCCTCTAGTGACTCTGCTTGTACATATATCCTGCCATTTGACTGAGAGTCTATCTTTCAGATCTCACTCAGTAAAATTACTGAGTAAAAGGGTTAATGGTCTGGTCCTTCTCTTTTGTTTGGAGGGGCCCCATCAGCAGACTGGAAATGGGATGGGCCATTTGTGTGGGAATGTCTCTGACTTGGCATGATTACCCATCTTGGTCAAAAGGTGGGAGAAGAAGGTTTGAGACTTGGGATAGGCTATACAGGGGGAGGTGTCAACCCCCAGGAGATAAAATCCTCTCCTGCAGACCTTTGAAATGACTGCAGAAGCAGATACTACTATTATGGCCACACACTCAGCACGGAGACCCACCGTTCTAAGTTTAGCAGCATGAGAATCACCTGGAAGGCTTGTTGAAACGCCCTCTGCCAGCCCTGAGTTTCTGACTCAGTAGGTCTGAGGTGGGGCCCAGACTGTGCATCTCTATCAAGTCCCAGGTGATGCAGATACAGCTGGTCCGGGCACCACACTTTGAGGACACTGCTGTAGACTGTTGTCCAGGGTAGCAGCAAAGTGGTCAAAGGGAATGCAGCTAACTGGTGTCAGGATTGGGATTTGACTTGAGTTTCTGACTCCAAAATCTGTGCCGACTGCCTTACGGCAGAAGGTTCTCACCCTGGCTCACATCGAATCACTTGCGGCATTGGAAAGGTGGATACCAGGCTGCACCCTGGACCCATGACATCAGAGTCTGGGGGGACCTGGCACCAAAAGATTCTCAGAGCCCCCCACATGACCCCAGTGTGCACCAAAGCTGGAAACCACTCCTAGGCTGCAACGCTGGAGTCATTCCGGCAGGATGGGGAACACTGGTTCTCTATCATGCTTCCTGCCCCCCAGTTTGGACTTCACAGATGGAGCAGTCTGGGGATTTATCCCAGTTGGGTATGGCTATACTTTCAGATAATGGGCAAATTTTCCTACAGATGAAGAAAAAAGTGAAGTAAGTATGTATCCCCACCCACTTTATGGAGATGTAACTGACATAGAGTATTATGTAAGTTTGTGTAGAAAGTGTTGCTGATACATTTACATATTGCAACATGATTACCACCGAAGCTTTAGCTAACACCACCAGCAGGTCACATAGTTACCATTTCTTTTTCGTGGTGAGAACCTTCAAGATCTACTCCTAGCAATTTCCAAGTATATAATACAGTATTATTAAATATAGTCTCCATGCTATAATTTGATACCCAAACTAATCTTTCTTATAATTGAAAATTCGTATGCTTTAGCCAACATCTCCCTAGTTCCCCCACGCCCTTCAGCCCCTGGTAACCACCACTCTACTCTGTTTCTATGAGTTCAGCTTTTCTATATTTCACTTAGAAGTGAGATCATACAGTATTTGTCTCTGTCTGACTTATTTCACTTAGGATAATACCTTCAAGATTCATCCAAGTTATCACCTGGAATCAGGTCTTACATTCAAGTCTTTAATCCATTTCAAGTTTATTTTTGTGTATGGTGTGAGAAAGAGGTCCAGTTTCATTCTTCTGCATGTGGCTGTCCAGTTTTCCCAACACCATTTGTTGAAGAGACTATCCTTACCCCACTGTATATTCTTAGATCCGTTGTTGTACATTAATTGACCATATAAGCACGGGTTTGTTTCTGGGCTCTAGTCTGTTCCATTGATCTAGTGTCTGTTTCTATGCCAAGTAAGTATATATTTTGATGGCACTTGAAGACTGTACCATAGACTTCACTGTAATTTAGGAGAGTTACATCACCCTGAAGGGCCACATCAAGGTGGCAAAAACAATAGACAAGAATCCCAACTGTCCAAAACATAATGGAAATCGCTGTCCCTGTCTTATGTGCCAGGGGCACACTGGTAGTGGCCATCTGAGGTAGGGCTCACCCCGTGACTATTTCTGCTCATCCTGAGAGGCCAAGATTCAAACTGAGCAAGGAGATTGCCTCTCTTGGTTAAAGAAAGGCAGCTTTTCTCCAAGATCTCTCCTCTACGTATCTTTGGTATTTCTGTGATTGACAAACAGACAGAAATATATTTATTAAGGGATTATCTATATTGAAAACCAGACATGGGATTTTTTTTTCCCTCTGTCAACATTGCAGAAATATCAGCTGTTTGAACAAAAGGAGAGAGGTATTTTCATTCAATCCAGAACACTGAAAATTCCCCAGTTTATATTCAGGAAGACATTTGGTTTTATTGATCATGTTAGCTGAATAAGTTTAAACTCCTATAGCCAGACAAGGAGAAGGTTGATTTTCTCTTTATTATAAAGGTTATTAAGAGGAAGCCAGATATAGAAGTTATTTGTTTTTAGACAATCCCACAGAATCAGAACCACTCAAATACATTCCAGAAGTTTTGTTCAAAGCCAACACCTGAATGGCCTAAAGAACAGTGCTGTCTCTTCTAGGAATACTAATTTTATTGTTCAAGACTTGGCATACTTCGGGCGAGTGCTTTGTTATCGATGGCGGAAATGTCCATTTCTCTGCTTTTAAGTCACACTTCACTAATGGTCAGAGATAGAACAGATGCACCGGGGCTGCCTGCATCGCAGAGCCCTTGGCCACTGATGGTAACTTAGCATCGTCCCTGCAGACTGACTGTGTCAGTGACTTTCGCTGCAAGAGCACCTGTGTTCATCCACACATGCAAACACAAGGAAGCCCGCACGTGTGCCAGGAATCAAGTGTGCACTTAACAACCAATACCAAACACTTTCATAGCGAAAGAGACTTACCGCTAACTTGCTCTTTCTCTTTTTCTTGGTGTAATTTCCCAGTTTCTTCAAATCCAACAAGGAGGTATCCAAAATACTAGAGGAAGTGACTTTGTGGGGTTTTTCTTCACTTTTTAGTGCTGCCTGGAAATACTGGTCTCATATTTAAGGGAAGGAACCCAATCCCTCAATCACCACTCAAAAACATCGGCGTTCCTTCCACAAAAAGCTCACATACCAAAAAAGTCCTCTCCGCGATTTTGTTGAAATTCTGTACTTCATCATCGAGAAGTGAGGGACAGGCAGCCTCCTGAGCGCCTCAGTTGGCCTGTCAGCTGATACCGTCGGGTACGAGTGAAAGTCTGGGTGGGGCGTATCACCAAGTGACGGGTCCCTACAACCAGTGAGAAGTTCTTGTGTTGCTTTCAGCAAGTCCACTCCTTCAAAACTTTTTGACATTTACTTTGGTAAAATCAAATATATATATACATATAAATCTCCAAAGGACAGCAGTTTCAGCCCTTTCTGAAAGAAATGATGTGACTTACAGAAATGACCGTAATTATTTTTTAAGTGAAGTTATGCAAATCTGATAGACTAAAGTAAATGTTTCATAAAACCAATGACTGTTTAAATTGTAGGACTAAATTGTTTGTATATAAATATTACCTTTTATATTCCATTTGAGTTTTATGTAGATGAACACATTACTTTAATGACCTGCGTTTGTGGAGAGAGTGGAGACTCGCTCTCTCGATTCTCGCCCGCCAGATGGTTGCCTTTTCTTGCATGAGATTAAAACATGTCTCCCATTCACTGCAATGCTTCTGAGGCAAATTAATATCACCAGCTAAATTGCTTGTGTTTTCGGAATAAAATTTAAAGAGAACTTTTTAAAGCAATTGGTGTTGCAGGTTCCCAGAGCAGATTGCTCTCCAGGTAGGGCATGCTGGTTTTAAACATTCAGTAATTAATGGAAAGGATTCTGTGTTAATTGACTGCTTCAGGAAAGGGAAATATGATTCCTTATTAATCATGAAAAGAAATGTACGGCATGGAAGCACCACAATGATTGCCCTAACAGTGGAGAAACGTTAATTAATGAAAAGAACAATGATGTAGGAAATTAGCTGCATAATGTTCGCTGCTGATGGAGGCTGGGTTTTTAAACACGTTATTTACAGTGGGGGGAAACCACGAAATGTTGCCTCAAACAGATGCATGTAACCTTGTACCACCCAAGTTTAGGGGGAAAAACAATCTTAAAATGCTGCTGTCATCTTTGCTTGCAGAAGCAAAAACACTTGCCCAGGGCTCTATTTCTTTCAGAGAAGGACGGCCTTGTCCTTCATGTCGGATCTGGGTTTCTAAAATCAAAATCTTCCTCGGAGCAAAACAGGGTCACTTATTAATGTCATTTAATGACACAGCAGGTCATTCTGACTGCTGAGGACAAAAGAAGAAGAAAGTATTCTTCCCCAAAGTGAAATAAACTCCATCTCTGATATTTCCCAGCTAACATAAAGGAAAATTCAGATTCGCTTTGGGGACAGAGTGCCTTTTTTTTTTTTTTTTAATTTCAAGTCCCTGCGAGAATATATAGCTTCCACTCCATCTAAAAAGTCATCTTCCAGAAAAGGAAATGCAGGGCCCCCCATCAGCAGCGTGCACGGCAGTTAGGGGCTCAGAACCGGAGCTGCCCGAGCTGGTGGCCTCTCTGCTGGGTCGGGCGGCACAGGCATGGGGCAGGAAGACAGGCACGGGGGCTGCGCACAGCCCGCCCCCAGGTGGGTGGGGAGGGAGGCCGCTCGGGGGGGCCCACCCACACAGGTGAGCCCCGCACTGACCCCCTCTCCTTGCAGGTGGAACGTGCTGGGACTGCAGGGTGCGCTGCTCTGCCACTTCATTGAGCCTGTGTACCTGCACAGCATCATCGTGGGCAGTCTGCACCACACCGGCCACCTCTCCCGGGTCATGAGCCTCCGGACCGAGGACATCGGCCAGCTGCCAGCCTCGTACCGACACAACCAGCCCCTCCTCAGCGGTAAGAAAACTCCGTCCCCATAGACACGCGACCAGTGCCCTCCCATCGGCCGCCCCATGCGTCCTAACTCCGGCAGATCTTACCCATGTTGGCCGCTGGCTTAAATATTTACGATTTAGCGAGCAAAATTACAATAACACAAAACTTTAAAAGAGAGGAAGGTTACCGTGCATCCTGAATGTAGGAATGGGCAGCATTCTGAGGTGGACGCTGAATAGGACACAGCACACAACCGAGTCACACTGAGCTGACTGAGGGAATCATCACAGGCGGGCCCAAAAGGACGACATACCCGTCCCGCTCTGCTCTGCGGGCAGCGCCTCTGACGGAAGGCAGCTGGGTCGGAAGCAGTAACACGGAGGGTGGACAGTGCCGGCCCACAGGCTGCCCTGAGTGCTTGCAGGACACTCGGGATCTCTGTGCCCCCTCGCACAAGGCATTCAGAAGCACATCTCAGAGGCAACAAGGCAATCCAGCAAGCACTGAGCATCTACCCTACTTCCCACGCCGCCTGTGTCCGTAGCACCAGACCTCCGGAGCCTCAGTGTCCCCATGGCAAAATGGGGACGGCCAAGCCCTAGGCTGCCCGGCACACAGCCGGTTGTAAGGATCAAGAGTCACATGGCCATGAAGCACTCTGGAATCCATCACATTCTGTATACTGGGAAGGATCGAGTCCTGATCTGGGCATTTTGGAGGGGGATGCCCCTGGTGACCACTGGTCTCCACATCACAGACCCTTTCCTGGTTCCTGAGAATGAGCTTCACCAGAGGCCCGGAGGAAACAGCGCGTGCAGAGGGGGACTCCCATGCTTAGGCAGGACAGCATCCTGAAGGGACTGCCGGAGGCCACCCCGCAACCCCAGGCAGATGTCTTCAGGAAGCGGGAATAGCTCTCCTGGGAAGGAGCAGGGCTGGCTGGCTTCAGTCTTGGGCCATATCACCTGAGAGAGAAATAGGAAAATAAAGGAGGTGTTCAGTGTTGTGGCTCAGACTCGGGCCTAAGATTTATTCCCAGGATTCTCAAATTGTTCTAAATTATAAAATCAGGGTGATAATAGTGCCCCATGGGGGTGGGAGTGAGAACAACGGAGCAAGTGTTGAGGAAGACACCTCCACATCTATTCCCTTTGTCTCTGAGACTCACCGACTCTCTGCTGCTCTGGGAACAACCTGTGGGCTTGGGGACGGCGCAGGACCCTCCCCAGCTGGGCTGGCTGACCACCCAGGTCCCCACTTTATTACACCGCAGGCCTTCCTTTATATGTGAGAGCCTGTGCCCAAGATCCTAGACCCCGTGCCGACACCTCTCTGCTGCCATGGGAGTATGCATGGCCCTCAGGCAGCAGGTCCGAGATCAACTGTGTCAGCCTGTGTCACCCGTCCTCACATCCCTGGGACCATGTTAGAGTCCAGGGGCTTCGTGTGTCCAGTGAGGGGACTTAGGGTCAAAGTCAGCGCACCTCAGTGAGGCCATTGGAGACAAGGTCACAGATTCTGTCCAGAAACACCAAACAGCACCATCTTTTAGAATTTCACTTGCGCTACCGTCCCCAGGCCTGCTCGGTAGTGGAAGGGGTCAGTTCTTCGCCAACGTCCCAGGGGCTAAGAAAACAACATCAGCAAGGCAGGATTTCCTCACCACCATCCTTGCTCAAAAGGCTGCCTTTGGATGCAGCCCACCGCCGGGCCCAGCGTTGCAGGGTCCCTGGCCCCGAACCACAACCGACCCTGGACGATGGTGGGCCTGCAGGTGGTCATGCTGGGCGGCGAGCACCCAAGGGGCCTGGTCTGCATGGCGCAGGGAGGACACAGCACCCGACCTCTTGCTGAGAGTGACTATGTCAGCTACGGAAGGGAAGGTCCTTCTCAGCGTCACGAAGATGGCGTCCCACCAACCAACAATCTCCATGTTACAGATGTGGGAACAGACTCCTCGAAACTATGGACGTGGGGCAAGGATTTGAACTCAGCTCGATGACACAGCTAAGCCCTTTCAACACCCCACACTGCATCCCATGGCCTGTAGCACCATTTAACAGATGTCCATATTTTTAATCCCATAAAGATTAATAATGCAAAACAAGACTAGCCGAAGAGGTGATAGAATCTAACTCATGATGGATGGTGTAGGAGAGGCAAACCGACCCAGTGGGGCCAGCCGGGGACACTCACTGCCAGCTCACCAAGGGCACAGGAGAGGCGCAAACATTTGCCTCAAATTCAGTCTATAAAATTACATTTATTTATTAAACAGTTGGTAATTTTAGGAATTCTGATAAAATATCACTTTGGCTCAATTTCAAGCTCTTTCATTTTTCCTTTTTTTCTCAAAATGGCAAAGAATACCTTTTTTAAGATTTTATTTTTTTTATTTATTTATTGGACACAGAGAGAGAGAGAGAGAGAGAGAGCACAAGCAGGGGGAGGGGCAGAGGGAGAGGCAGACTCCCCGCTGAGCAGGGAGCCCGATGCGGAACTCCATCCCAGGACCGAGATCATGACCTGGGTCAAAGGCAGACACTTCACCGACTGAGCCACCCAAGCGTCCCAAGAACACTTACTTCTTACAGCTGAACAGCCGGCACAGCTCTGGAGCAGACCCCAAAGTCCTAGAACTACTGGTTTGGTGCTAAATCAAATGTTCCCAACTCAGGTGCCCCACAAACCTCACTGAGGTTCTTCAGTCTCTACATTAAACTTACGAGAATTCTCATCTGTTCTCACCTTTCCCATGAGGGGGCTGGTTTTCATCCAGCCTTTGGGTGCCACGCAGAATAGCCATCCATTCTTGCAAAGCTTTTTAAAAATTTTATGTTCAATTGGGAACATGTAAACACAGATAAAAACAGGAATTTTGAATTATAAGTGTAAAAGCAGTGAATTAAAAAAAAACTCAATTAGAGAAATTCAGAACACCTGAAATCATCGAGTGGCGTACCTGATGGCAAAGTGCCTGAGACTCCCAAGTGAACCCCCACCTGGGTGGCACGCACCCCTACTTACAACCAGGACAAACTGACTAGACATTTCAGTCCATACTGAAAATACAGCTCATGTTATAGTGCAGAGATACAATAAGCCTAAACCGTGGCATCGCACCGGCACACGCTTAGCTGCAAGAACTGCTCTGCTTTTGATGGATATTTAAAAGCCAATCATGCAAATTTTGAAAGGAAATCATCAGGATTTTTTTGCAACAAAAGAGAGACGGAGAGATCTTGTATAAGGAGAGTAATGAAAAGCACACTCAAACAAGCCCATGAAATCTGCTTGAAGATTCCCTCAAGGTCAGTTTGCAAAATTGCCTGAGAAGATGAAGCCCACGTACTCGCAGAAAGTCCCGCCGTTTAGCTGGGGCTCAATCAGCTCTGGGTTAATAAGAAGCAGCCGAGCTGAAAAAGATACCCTACTGACATGGTTGTAGGATGCATATTAATGTCCTCCAAAGATATCTTGAAGCATTCTGCACAGACCAGCCTACACCTCTGGGCGGAACGTGAGGACGGACACCCACACTGCGGCTGCTGTACGCCCCGATCCCTTTGGCGCGTCACATCACTGGATGAGAGCAGCTCCCCTAAAGGAACTTGCCTTCAGCCTTTCTTGGCATATTGGATACAACAAGAAAAAGGTGATGATGATAATAAAAATCTATGCTCCGAATACTCATCTTGTTAGAAAACCATTAAGTGGAGTAGAAAGTGACTTTGAGGCTACTCTGCTGGGCAGAGGGTCTGGTTTGTCTGTGCTTCCAACCTCAAGGTAAGTTTCATTCTTCTTCATCAGGAAAATGAGAAATCTGGGTGGGATACGCAAGTTCTTTGTTCCTACTAGCGGCGTATTTACTGGATCTGGTGTTCAGCGCTGAAGTCTTAGCTCACACTGAAGATAAAACTTTACAGCCCATGGCAAGGTCCTGGCAATGAACGCGAAATCCGAGAGATGGACCCAGGGGATCGGATGTTAGAGCCCTGAGTTGGCTCAGACCCTGGTTTACATCTGCGTGATGGGCATCACAGGATCGTGACAAGCAGAGCATCGGCTGTCTCCCTCCCCAGCGTGCATCTCCCTGAAGGAGTAACGTGGGCCACTGGTGGGTCAGAGCCTCTTCGGACTCCATGTTTCTCAAGCAGCTGAGTTCATCAAAATGTCCTGCCCAACACCACCTACTTCCTGCACTCTAGACCGCTCTCCTCAGGGAGTGGTAGTGGGTGGGATGGAGAAGGTCTGTCGCCATGCATATCCACATTTTTGTGACTTCCAATCTCCAAAGTATTGTCACATTAAACTGTAGAATCCGATATGGAGAGCCAAGCCTCTTTAATTCAGGAGAAATTTCTGAAGTTAATGATCATTAATAGTATCTTGCAAAACAACCCAGTGGGGTAGTAGCAAACATTGTTTTTATGCAGATGGTAACTAATATGCAAAATTATTTTTATATTAAAATAAGCCCTGGGGCGCCTGGGTGGCTCAGTCCATTAAGCGTCTGCCTTCAGCTCAGGTCATGATCTCAGGGTCCTGGGATCGAGTCCCACATCAGGCTCCTTGCTCAGGGGGGAGTCTGCTTCTCCCTCTCCTTCTGCCCCCAGCCCCTGCTCATGTGCTCTCTCACTATCTCTCTCTCTCTCAAATAAATAAAATCTTTAAAAAAATAAAATAAGCACAGGTTTATTATGGAATAACCTATAAATTTTTCACAAATGTTTAGGATAAAACACATGAGCTCAAAAATATATCTGAGCAGCTCCTTTGTCTTAGAGTTCTTAGAAGTAGAAATTTATCTCTCGTGCACTTGAAGGAATTTTTGGTAGAAAAAAATGATTATAAATCTTGCTGGAATAATCTAAAAGCAATCCTAATATCTGCATGAAGACCAAAATGCTAAATTCAACAAAGAAATATTTAATAAGACATTTTCATAGATTAGCACTGACTTCCCTATGCAAATTAGATGGCTTACGATAAATTTAAAATTATAGAAAAACCTTGTTTTCATTTTCTGAGGAGTTCTTTCAAAAATACTTGTTGTATATTAAGTTAAGTTACATTTAATTTCTACCATGATTTTAAGAAACTGTTGCACAAAAGTATCTGAACACCAACCTTAATTATATTGCTCTTGAAATTTTTTACCATTTAGGGAAAATACTTCCCGTTGTCAATACATTTCATTTATCCAAACACCAAGAAGTTGGTCAACATAAACCATACACTTATTTAATCATTCAGCATATGTGTATTGATTGCTGACAATGTGCCCAGGACAGTTATGCACTGGGAACAGAGCAGGGAACCAAACGGCTGAAACCCCATAGCCCAGGGAGACAGACACTGCAGTGGGGAAGGCAGACAGACAGACAAAATGAAAACGCTTTGTAGAAAAATAAAGCACAAAAGGGACTAAAAGTGACCTTCAACCCTCAGTCAGAGGGTCAGACCCCACTGGTGGCACCAGAGCGAAGTCCTGCAGGAAGAGGGAATGATGTGGGGGGGAGGGAGCAGGGGAGGAGCAGGGGGGGCCAGAATTGGGGGAGAGTCTCCAGGGTTCAGGACAGAGGCAGGCTGCAGCTGCCACACATGGATTAAATTAGGACTAAGTCTGAACCCTGTGTAAGCAGGAGGGTTCACAGAACAGCCTGAAACTGTCTCTATTCCCAAATTCACACAGAGACGATCCTACTAAGAGCTGGATCAAAAGAATGCTACAAAAAATCTGGAAATACAGCACTGGCACACAGCAAAGACCAAGCAGGCATGGGAGGAGACAAGACCATTTTAACAAAACCCAGCAGACACACAGTGGAGAAAACCCATGACGTCAGAGAGCACTGTTCCTGGACAGACTTTGGTATAACCATGCTCACCAGGAAAAAAGAGATTTAAAAAAACAAGAGGGAAAATGCAGGGGGAGAGATAGAAGCCAAAAAAAAAAAAAAAAAAGGAAAGGAAAGCGCCAAATAGGAGGTGCTTTGTTATTTTGCAGAGGAAAATAAAACAATTTGTGTGACAGGGGATAGGTTTTGTAGCAAATTAAACACAGCTGAGGATGGGACACCTGTGTCGTTCAGTCGTTGAGCGTCTGCCTTTGGCTCAGGTCAGGGTCCCAGGGTCCTGGGGTCAAGCCCTGCATCGGGCTCCCTGTTTAGCTGGGAGCCTGTTTCTCCCTCTCCTTCTGCCTCTCCCCCCACCCTGGATTGTGTGCTCTCTCTCTCAAATAAATAAATAAAATAATTTTTAAAAATAATAAAATAAAATAAAATAAACACAGCTGAGGAGAGAATTAGTAAACTGGAACACCCCCCTGAGGAAAGTATCCAGAATAGCACAGAAACAGAAAGAAGGTGTATTAGTTGGGGTTCTCCAGAGAATAGCACCAATAGGGTATATTCATTTTCCTAATAGAAAGGAGATGTAGTTGAAGCCACTGGCTCCCATGTGTGCAGTGGCTGGCCAGTCTAATGTTGGTGGGCAGGCCAGCAGGCTGGAAATTCCAGCAGGAGACGATGCTGCAGCTGTGTCCACGGAGAGCATGCAGGCAGAACTCCATCACCTTCAGGAGCTGGAGTCTCTGCTCCTGAGGCTGTCAACTGACTGTATGAGGCCACTGCACACGGAGGGTCATCTTTCTCCTCCACGTGCACTGATGGAAACGTCCATCACACCCGAATGCACCCTCACAGCAACATCTGGCTCATGTTTGATGAAGCAGCTGGGCACCACAGACCAACCAGGCTGACACGTGAAAGTGACCATCCCAGGGAGAAAACACAAGGAGATCAGAGACGGAGTGAGAAAGTCTGATATACCCAAGACAGAACCTGCTCCAGAAGCAGGGAGAAGAAATGGAGCAGGCACAGTGTGTAAAGAGGTAATAAGTAGTAGCTCCCCAAGACAGGTGACAAGCATCAGTACAGATCTAAGAAGCATCGTGTGGCCCAAGAAGAACCTTCTTAAATCCTCCTCCCAGCAGGAAAATAGCTACCACACAAAGCAGAACAAACAAAAAGACAAAAAGTCATCAAAGCCGTCAGAATATAAAAGAGCAGCTCCAGAGGATCCAAATCAGACTCATCGCTGATTCTTGGAAGATAAGAAAACAATGAAAGAGTATCTCTAAGATGCTGATAGAAAACTAATCTCTACCTAAAATCCTAGACCAAGTAAAAGTATCCTTTAAAAATGGGGGCAAGGGGTACTGGGGTTGCTCAGTCGGCTGAGCATCTGACTCTTGATTTTGGCTCATGATCTCAGGGTCATGGGATCGAGCCCCATGTTGGGCTCTGCTCTAGGTGTAGAGCCTGCTCGGGATTCTCTCTCCCTCTCCCTCTGCCCCTCCCCCACTTGTCACGTGCACACATGTTTTCTCTCTCTCTCTCTAAAATAATAAATAGATAAATCTTTTTAAAAATAAATAAAAATTTAAAAATTAAAATGAGGGCAAGACAATAGTCCAGACACACAGAAACAGAGCTAATGCAAATCCAGCAGACTTGCGCCAAAGGAGATATTAATTGTCTTATTTGGGCATAAGGAAAATAACCCCAAATGGATAAAGCACAATAAAGAGTGATGAAAATAATCCACATTTTTTCCAGTATAAAACTTGGCTTATTACTATAGTTTGGATACTACAGTAATGAAAAATGCATAATATGAAGAAAACATGACCATAGTCCCCTTGTCCCATGTCTGTCAAAGTTATGACAATTCTTGCAGGGACCAAGAACCATGTCACCCTCAGATTATAAATGGAAATATTCAAATTTTTCCTGCCACAGAGGAAATTTCTCACCTTTCAGAGCTGTCCTGTGAGCCCATGCACTTTAAACTGCGAGGACCACACACCACAGTCATTTATATTCACAGATAAGGCCATGTTCCTAGTGACTCCAGGAAGGAAGCCCCTGCAAATCAGTGGGGAAAACTCTCATTACAGGAGGAGGCTCCAGCCGCCCGAGCAGGTGCCACCAGAGTCTTCCCTCACGTGGCACGCACACACTCAACACTGGCTTCCAGCCATGGCAGCCACCACCTCACCAGCCGGTCGGACCAGGGGAGGGGTCGTCCATTTCACAGCCTTGAATGCAGTGCTGCCCTGAGATACAGACTTGCCTCACTTCCTATAAAAATCATATTCCTGGATGTCCTATGTACACTTAATTTGGAGAAAGTGCATTAAACTTTAAATACCTTAGACCCACTAGCTATCTAAAGAAATGCTACAATGTCTCTCATATACTGCTTTTTAAAAAGAGGCGTGTGAGGGTTTTTTCAAAATAAGGCATCTTTTCATAGCTAGATAAGCTGTTACAAAAGTCACTTTCACAGATGAATAGTGAATTCACTCCCATTGCTTAGTCACGGTGGTCGTGCCAGTCATGGCAGCAGTCGGACTCGCGGTGACGGGAGCCGTGCCAAGGTGGTGACAATCTGGCACAGAAGCACCACTGGTGGGAGCAGTCCTAACAGTCACGGCAGCCGTGGCCATGGTGCCCGTGGCCGTGGCAGCAGTGGTGGTAGCCGTGGCGGCCGTGGCAGTAATTGCGCCGTGGTGAAGGCAATGACAGCAGTAGTCAGTAGATGCATTACCTGATCAAAGGCCACACTGCTGTTAAGTGATAGATGTGAAATCTGAGCAAGACCTAGCTCAGGTTCACTGTATTCACACTGTCGTGTGAATCACTAAGTCACTAAATCAAATGTCAGACAATCGTCATGGAGACGCCTCTGTGTATTTGTCATCATGGCAGAGTATGTGTGTCAATGGCTGGTGGAGACCTGCTTGGTCTCCCACATATCTGCCCTGAGATACAAGACGTGTCTAGAATGTTCCATAGAGGATGAATGACCGTGTGTGGTGTGGTTCGCAGACAGATGAGCTGCACAGACCTTACTGGCGATGGTTCTGATAGGGAAGGTGTTTGTGGAGATCAGGCTTCCTTCCAAGACGGCGGGATAATCACTACAGAAATCACTAAGGAAGAATGGCCATGGACCTGGTCCTCACCTGGATGCACCACCTTTCAGGGACACCTTTTCTCTCATCCTGTCTTGGGCTTTCTCTGCCGAGGAAGTTTCCAAACCTAGATCCCCCTGACAGAGGCCGACCACATCATCCCCCAGATGCAGCCGCGCTAGGCTTCCCTTCCCAGCCACAGGCTGAGAAGAGACGTCCATGTGGCTACAGCCGCAGGAGCCCCCTCTCCCGCCAACCGTGGTGCTAGAGGGTCAGTGCACAGGGTTCACAGACTAGCTCCAAAATTCAAAATTAATGCTGGTGGAGGATGACTAATGGCTGTCCCAAGACACCAAATCTTAATCCATGAAACCTGCAAATTACCATATTTGGAAAAAGGGTCCCTATTGATGCGATTAAGTTAAGGATAGAGATGAAGAGCATGTCCTGAACTATGTCCATGGGTCCCACATACCACGACACACGTCCGTGGAAGAGAGAGCCTGATGGAGGGAAAGAGGCGGAGACAGACAGACAGACACAGAGTGTGGGGGGGAGCCCGTGGAAACGGGCAGAGGTGGAAGTGAGTGATCGGTTCGTTTCTGGATGTCAAGGTGCAGGTTTGCTGACTCTTGGGCTCAGGGGCTCCACGGTGAAAAACATGAAGAGTCCAATGTCCATGCACACAAAGAGACCTTATGACCTTGAACACAGGTCATGGGTACACAGGGCTGAGTCTTCCGAGGGTTTATGTTCTAAGAGGGCTTCTCCCCTTCCTGCAGACACAGGCTCCTGCTTTCAGTGTTCAGAACGTAAAGCTCTTCCCTAAGTCGTGACTAGGACGGGGGCAGATCTGGATATATTCACATCCTCCTGTGGATGGAGACTTCTTTTTTTTTTTTAAAGATTTTATTTATTTATTTGACAGAGAGAGAGACACCGAGAGCAGGAACACAAGCAGGGGGAGAGGGTCAGAGGGAGAAGCAGGCTTCCCGCCAAGCAGGGAGCCTGATGTGGGACTCGATCCCAGGACCCTGGGATCATGACCTGAGCTAAAGGCAGATGCTTAAGGACTGAGCCACCCAGGATGGAGACTTCCGATTTCGCCCCAGGAGGTGTGCAGAGGGAAGGTAACACTGTATTTTCTGAGTGCCTGGATCTGTATAATGTGCCAATGTGTTACCATCTCAAGGATGATGATGAAAGCCGGTGGTAGCAGGTGATGTCTAGGACTCAAGTACAGTATGCACTTGAACTTGAACTTGAGGCTTGGTTTTTATCTTCAGTCATTGGATGTCTGCTTCCAGAAGAACGATCCCAGGAATTTGTGCCTCTCTTACTTTGACAACTTCCAGCCAATGGGAGGAAAAGTAAATGCAGTCCAGATGCTCCTTCCTGGGAGGAGGAGACATGTCTCCCCGTAACACAGGACATCTGGCAGCAACACTCAGAAGCTCGTTGTCCTGGGCCTGGAGGGGGGAGGCTGCACGAGCTCCCCATCTGGCCACTAGGCCGTGCATGGCTCCTGGGAAGCTGATTTCAAATTACGAAACCAGGACATAACGAATGAGATCACTCAGATACGCGCAGGAGGCTCCTTAGAAACAAGTGTTTCCCTCGGGCCAAGATGAGTGAGTAAAGGACAGACAGGCAGACATGGAAGGAGGCGTTGTAACACGCCTCCTGAAGGGCACCCGTGAGTGTGGTGCGGAACGGGGAGCAGGTGGGAGCGCCATCCTGAAACACGGGGCAACCCAACACAGGCAGCAGGAACAGCTTGTGCTGGCCACAGCCTCCTGCCCGCCCCAGGCCGCTCGTCCCTCCCTCCGAGGACAGACAGCATGACCCGCCCGTGAGCGTGTGGATCATAAACGAGCTCCCCTCACCCTGTGCCTCCTGCCTGCACTCTGTCTGGCCTGTGGGTTTAGACCAACGGACGTTCTGTGAAATGACCATCTTTCCTTGTGCGCTGACCAATTTGCATGGTCGAGTCAGCATCCCTGCGACGAACTCGACAGTCAATCCCGACGGTGCTGCCCACGTGTACCACTGGCACAAAGATTTCGTAAACACGAAGGTGCGGCCTCTCTAGGGCAGATTCAGGTACAGAAGCAAAGAGACAGAAAGCAGGGAGGGAGGAAGGGGGGAAACTGTCGATCCTGCAGGTTGCTTTGGGAACTTTTCTCCCAAGCAAAAGACTAAGGGAGGGAACCCTGAAACCTAGAGCCCCAAGGACACACAATAATCAACTGCACATACATGAAGCCAAATCTGCTTCACACAGAAGGGACTCTGACCCCAATGTGTGGGCTGCTTCCTCCACTCCCGGGACAGCAGGAGGTGAGAAGGCCATCCCGCTCATAATGACAATGGGAAAGGTCCGTGCAATCTCAGTGGGGCACTGTGGTCCCCACAACGTGGGGGACTCCCCACCAACCAGAGCTGGCCCTCATCCCTTCCCCTGACAAAGGCAGGCCTCCAACGAGACGCTGTCGCTACCGAGAGCACAGGAAGGAACAGAACGGTGGATGGAACAGCAAACCAGGCGCAAAAGCAGGGCTGGGGCTGCTTCCTGAGTCAACGCGGATCTCACCCCACGTTTTCCACTGGCCACAGAGGTGATGTGGAAGATCGTGGCTGGACCTACAATCCCATTTCACGACGCACATGGTCGTTGATAGGGCCATTACAGTTGGAAATCGACAATTTTCATACTGTGATTTATGGAGTCGTTGTGATTTATAGCCTCTACTTCCCTCCCCACACACTTCTCTGCTTCAGCACACACACCAACCAGCTGGGACCCGAGCTGCAGAGAAGGTGGGTCAGGGCTGGGCAGTCGGGGGGCTATCCACCAGCCAGTGCCTTTTCTCTCTGCCTGTGTCTGTGTGCGGAGCTGGATCCGTGTGTGGACGCCCTGCCAGGGCTGCAGCCGAGCCTCTCCAAGCAGGCATCTATGTGCAAGTGGGGCACTTTCCACAGCAGAGAGGACACACAGGGAGCCAGGTGTGATGTGGACATCCACGTGTCCTCGGAGGCTCTCCCCATGTGCAGAGGGGTGGAGAAGCAGGATTGTGCACTCTCCCTCCCCGGTCTGGAGACAAAGGGGCAGGGGAGGGAGGGTCCGAGAGCAGAGGGCGGGGGGAGGAGGATGGGGAGGACCTGGCCGGCACGCCTCTCTTTGTGTCTGGTCACTCCTGACCTTGGCCACTGCCTCCCTCTGCCCAGCAGGGCCGCCTCATGGCCCACAGGCCAGACCATCCCCCTGCCCAGCTCTCTGTGTGGGCGGCTGCCAGAGGGAACTGCTTCAAGGAACAGGAACGTGATGACCTGGTGACCTGGCTGGAATTAGCCCAGGACGCCTGGCACTGCCCATCCGTGACCAGGAGACAGTTGCCGGGTGACTGTGGTCTGGAGTTAGGCTGTTGCAGCATGCAGACTCGGACGGCGTGTGTGCAGACGGCGGGAAGCCCCTGGGTGGTGGGCACGCCGGGGGCCGCAGGAGGACCTGGATCTCTGGCTTTGCCGGTGGGAGCTGATGGGACAGCTGCCCTCCAGGAGGGTCTGGGGTGCTGGGCAGCCCCTGGACACAGGGCTCACTCCCTCACATCTGCTGCAGGCCCCACAGGGCCAGCCGCACCCTTCGTGACACCACAGCGGAGCTGCCAGTTCGGCTCCCTCCTGCCCAGGTGCATGGCGGTGTCTCCGTGCAGAGCGGCAAGCAGTGTGGGCCCGGAGGAGGGGTGCTCCAGTGGCGCTGGCTCTGGGAAGGGGTTGTGAGAAGGCGCAGTGGGGCTAGGAACGGAATATCCCACAAGAAGGCCGTCACCGAGGCGAACCGCAGGGCTGGGGCCTCCTCTGCCCAGCTGGGCTGCTGCCACACTGCTGTGCGCAGAGCAGCACCACGAAGTCCGCAGCTCCACGGCATGTTGGGGCCTTTCCTCCCGCCCACTGGTGCCTCACATTCCTTCCCTGAGGTCACCTTCCGAGGGCAGATGGAGCAGTGCTGCAGGACGGCGGGGGGAAAGCCAGCGAGGGCCCCCCAGCAGACTCAGGCCATGGGCGGTACGGAGGCCAGGCGGAGGTCAGAGGCTGCTGCCCCCAAGTAGGAACGCCAAGTGCCCCCTTCTCTCCTGTACGCTAGGACTGGGGCTACCGGGGCTGAGTCGTCCCGACGGAAACCGGTGCACAAGCTGACAAGGACAGACTGCGGAAGAAGGGCTGCTCTGAAAATTCCGGGGCCCCGTGCATGGGACCGGCCTCAGGGCAGTGCTCGGTGTCCAGCGCAGTCCCTGGGACCCGCCGCCATCATCCTGAAATCCTCCATAACTAATGAACACGGGGACGCGTGTTTTCATTTCAGAACGGGCCGCAAAACTTCGGAAGCCACTGCTGCTTCTGGTATCACATCGCATGATTCATTAGCGTATGCTCTTAGGTCTCTCTAGTTTGCATTAGAGCTTTTTCAATCTCCTTAAGCAAAACGATAGCCCTCAGGGCCTGTCTGGGACCATAACAACTTCCAAGGTAAAAGTCCCAAGTTCAGTGTGAAAATGGGCAGCGGGGCAAACCCAGGCCTGATCTCCCAGCAGCCAGCCGCGGGGGCCCTGCACGGCCCGGGCACCCTGACGCCTGGCTGTGCACTTTCTCTCTTGACAGGAGTGAGCCTCGCCGAGGCGCGCCAGCCGGGGAAGTCTCCGCACTTCAGCGTGAACTGGGTGATGGGCAACGCGGACGTGGAGGTTATCGACGGCACCACCGGGAAGAGGAGCTGCGGGGGCTCGTCGCGGCTCTGCAAGCACGTGTTCTCGGCGCGGTGGGCGAGGCTTTATGGAAAGGTATGGCTCTGCTCTGGGGGAGGCCAGCCCAGCCACCCTCGGCTCCCGGCGGGCAGACACAGGGAGGGGCCCCCAGAAAGCTGACACTGGTCTGAGCGAGGGTGACACATAGCACAAGAATGCTCCCACTCTGTTTCCTTCTCCCTGGCCCCCTGCAGACTCGCAACACGGCCGCTGCACCGGGGGCCCCTGGCCAGCAGCCGTGGACTCTGGGCCGTGGCCCTAGAAGTCTCTCAGACAGGGCACGAGCTGCCGCACGTAGGGCACCGTAGGGAAAGTTCAGAGAAAGCTCCTGACGTGGGTATTACTCCCAGTTGAGGTACAAAGAAAGCAAGAGGCTTCCCTGGAAAGACACGGGGAGCGAATGCCAGGCGGGAGGTCAAAGCTCTTCTCCTGACCCCAAAGCTGTGCATTTCTACTACAGTTCTGAGCTTCCTCCTCGATAAATAAAGATGGTTACTGCATTTCCAGACTTAAGCTGAGATATAGAATTCCACATGTTTCCAAAGCATAGCAGACTGTGGCAGAACCAAACAAACAAAAACAGAGGCGTTAGGAAAACATAAACCCATAAAAGCAGCTGTGTGCTAGCTGCTCCCATACGTCTTTATCAGCAGCAACTCCAAACAGGAGCAGGGCTGTTGGGGCTCATGTGTCAACCAGAAGAACAGGACAGACACACTGACCCTTAAGATCAACATTTCTTTCAACCCAGAGGACCCTGGGCATTGTCGCCCTCTGTATGGGGCGACTTGTGCGGCTGCCACGAGCCACCCACGGGACCTGGGCCTGTCCTGAGCACACAGCCTTGGCCGCCCCCCCGCCCACTCGGGCGCCATCCACGCTTCCCTCGTCTACACACTGCAGGGACCCGAGTCAGAGAACACCACCGATTCTGTCTTCCTAAACGATTCCCTCCCTAAAAGGGCCCCTTGCACCTGCTCAGGGTGAGGCTGCCAGCACGTGGGCAGGGCCCTCCAGGGGATTCGGGCCTCCCGCCCCTGCTCACCGCACCCCTGGCCTCTCCACAGTGCGGTCCCTGCCTGCCCTGGCCTCAGGGCCTTGCCAGGTACTGGCCCAGAAACACGACAGAGGAGCTGGTCAGTTCCACCGGGTTCCTGACTGGTGGCAGGAGAACACCAACTCCCCCATCGCCCACCCGCCCGAGGCTGCTTCAGTGCCACCAGCATCCCCGCCACCCCCTCCCCCACCCAACCTCAGCCCCAGATCCTTCCCCAAAAGGAAAACTCTGCACAGTGTATTTGTTTAATAGCAGGCAAGTTACACGTGTTTTGTTTGCTGCACACTCACGCTTCTTGCCGAGCAGCCCTGGTATATGTCTCAGGGTTGCCGGATGGGGCTCACCCCTTCACTGGGTAAGACTGACACATAACTAACACTGGACAGACTTAGGGCGGGTAACATGACATCCTGACGCATGCACACTGTGAAGGGACCACCACAAGCTAGTTAGCGCGCCCATCCACCCAGTCACTGTGCGCGGTGAGAACGCTTAATTAAGGAAGCTCCTTTGGGGCAAATTTCACACGTGTTACTCTCTGCCGTGTCGCTTCTCCGTTTCATGGTAAGAGAGAAGGGAAGGCGGCCAGGAGCCGTGTTTTGTGTAGGGGCCCCGGCATTTCTGTCCGTCCGGCTCACTTGTGTTATTCCTGCCCCACAGCTGAGCACGCGGATCCCGAGCCACGGAGACACGCCGTCCATGTACTTTGAGGCCAAGCGGGGGGCGGGCACCTACCAGTCTGTCAAACAGCAGCTGTTCAAGGCATTCCAGAAGGCCGGGCTGGGCACCTGGGTGAGGAAGCCGCCCGAGCAAGACCAGTTTCTACTGACTCTCTGAGCCACCAGACTCCAGTGTTCCCGGAGCGGGGCGAGCGCCCGGACCGGGCAGGGCGTGCGTGAGCGTGCGTGGGGCGGCAGGTGGTGCTCACTGGCTCCCCGCACCTATTTCCCTTTGGTGTTCTGGAAGCACTCGCGTGGTCAGTGTTCCGTGGGCAACTAGACTCAACGTAGGAGCTGCTCCCACATTGTCAGAACCCAGACGCCCCCCAGACCTGAAGGCACAGGTGCGGCCCGACGTCCCTCCCTGGTGTGTCCACGGGAAAGCTTCCGTGCAGGCTGAAGGGTCTTAGGTGCAGCCTTCACGCGGAGCCTTGGGCGCCCCTCCCACCTCCAGTGCCGCGTCCGGTTCTCAGTAGCACGATACTTCAGGAAAAGCCACAACGAAGAGAAAAGCCATGGGCTCCTCCCCAAAGAAGCCAACAGGACGCTCTACCATCCCCATTATTCACTTCAGTTTTTACTCCACCTCCTTTCAAAGCGGATCTGAGATGCGCAATATTGAAGAACCCCTCAGCTAGGACCAGGGACATGAAGATCCTTCGCGCAGCACGCCACTGAGCTGAGACGTAGGACACAGGGGCTCCAGGACCGAGTGCCGCAGACCGCCGCAGACCGCCGCAGACCGCCGCACCCGTCCCAGACCCAGCACAGGCTCCACGGCAGGTGCCCACAGCCGCTGACCACGTCCGTGGCAGATGCATCCGAAGTTAGTGACCACCACACCTCCTTACCAGGTAACAAGGAAACAAGTCCCAGACCACGCCCTGACTGCTTAGCTAAGTGTGTCAAATCCACAACAACCTTTCCTCGGGGCTCTCCACTGCTTTAGGTTCCCCGGTCTCCATCTTGCATGATTGAAACAAATCACTCACAGCAGCTGTTGAGACGCAAGAGGCCGGATTCTGTCCCCTTCAGAGCAGGCGTCAGACACCCAGACCATTTGGGATCTGGCCCCTGGCACCCTCTCTAAGAGGACGGTGGGGCCGCACGGCCAAGCGCGGGAGGGGCAGGCACCCTCTCACACGCCTGCAGCCCGTCCTGGTACCTTGAACTGTGCACTTTGACCACCAAGAACTCATCTCTAACACCCATCATGCTACTGACAAGCCTCTAATTTCTCCCGCGAAAGGTCCACATCTGAAACTCGCTGGGCCGCATGGCCACGCTCCAGAGTAGCTCGCTCTGGGGTAAGGGCTTCCTGGTGAAACTTCCAGCTGCCAGCCATGGGTGCACACCCTGACGAGAACACGGGACTGCACACAGCTCAAGACGCGGGAGGGTGACATCGTGCTGCACACGTTCAAGGAGAGATTGCGGGTATGATGAGGCAACAATGAGCCAAGATGAGTTTTAGATATTTGTTGTGGGACAAGAAGTAGAGGTGTTACTATGGAAACCAACTCTTCTCGGGACTTCCTACAGGGTCAGATTTCTCCACGGACACACGGTCGATTCCCACTGGAACTGCTCCCGTTCTGAGCCCCTGCTTCTGTCCCTGCACTCCAAACAATGCCCCTTCCAGAGCGAGGAGACAGCAGCAGCAGCAGCCGCCCCAGGACAGAGGCGGCTGGGCCCATCCACACACCGCAGGACCAGCCGTACGACCAGACTGCAGGGCCTTGAACGGCACCACCTACCCCATATCGGGCACTCCCGTGACGCCTCAGCTGCAGCTACTTGGTCACCGTTCATCTCGCCTGAGGCACTGGCCCTCCAGAAAAACCTAAACTCCACCAAAATATCTACTTCTGAAGAAAGTGTAAGGACTTGTCTGTTCGGTCAGCGGGGACATCCTGGAAGGAGAGGCGAAGGAGAGGCGCAGGAGCTTTGTCGCGAGAGGGCGTTTCCAAGGCAGCGGGAAGTGCGTCTGAGAGCCTGAGCTTGGCCGGAGCTGCCTGTCCAGGAGCGGGGATGGAGAGGCACAAGGGGCAGAGAAGGCAGGACGGCAGGGCCGGGTCACCATCAGGAGGCCAGGTCACAGGGCTCAGAAGTGGCACCTGCCGTGGCTGGGGGGACAGGTGATGCCGGCCCAGACACGAGGCCGCAGGGGAGCCTGAGGATCTACTCTGGGCTTTCAAGCCCAAAAGAGCACCCAACACTGCTGGAGGCCAGGCCAACCCTGCATTTTCGGATTGGTCTGAGTCCTGGGAGGAGCCAACAGGAGAGCGCATAGGAGAGCGCACCTCGGGCACATGACCGTGGGGCCACCTCCTGGCGCCCGAAGGCAACAGAGGCAAGACCCATAGAGCGGAGGCAGGAGCCTGCTGGTGCCTGTCCGCACGTGCGTCAGATGCGGTGGCTCCGAGTCCTCAGTCTTCCCACGTCCTGTGCCGTGTCTGCACATCTACCCAGCCCCGCTACTCAAGTCCAGATCAGGTCGACGCCACTGGTACCCGCCTCGAAGCACACACTGCCTTCCCTGAGGGGAGGTTAGCCGTGCACGGCCTCCCGCCTGGCTCTGGCCACAAGGTCAGCGTCGACAGCACGCAGCCGGAGGCGGAAGGTCACCGGCCATGGAGCTCCGCCTGCCCGTGCCTAGCACGCGGTTCCACTGCAAGGGACTGGAGCCAGGGCTTCTTTGGTTTTGGTTTCTGCCCAGGAAAGGATTTGCAGGTCTCTAACTATTGTTCCATTTTATACCTCTGGGTCTCTTCAAGTCTGTATATACCTTCACATCACTACTGATTTTGTGAGTCTTGCTGTTCCTCGGAAACATCAAGTTGAGTTTCTCCCACGTAATTTCTCATATAATTTCCTTTTCACAGGAAGCTGTTCTTAATAAAGTTAAATGGTTGTTTTGAGGGTTTGGGTTTTTTTTGGTATAGTGTTTACCACGTCTGGAGAGCCATAAACAGTAAATACATGGTATATCGATGCCCAGAATAGAATAGTTAGAGTATTTTGATGAAATGCTATTTTTAGATTATAAATTTCAAGATGTGTCTATAGTATCTTGTTTTAAAAAATTTAAAAAGACATTTGAAACTTAGACATTTTTAATTTAGGGAAACTTCTACAACCATTTTTTAAGAAGCCATTCTAATGAAATCATCTAATTGGCCCAAAACACAATAAATATTCCTTCCTAATAAAGACCAAAGGGAAGTCAGGACTACCACCTCTGTTGACGGAAGTTTCCGCTAACACTCAGCAGCCTTTGCTGGCTCGTCCAGCACCTTCCCTGGTGGGGGTTGCGGAGCCGTAACCCCCGGGGTCAGGAAGGGCCACTGCCCGACACACTTGCGAAGGCTGTCCCAGCTTCGAGTTCTAGCCGAAGCTCATGGACAGAGTGAAAGATTTAAAGCTCTGTGTTTCAGGAAAGGCGGTACCACCATCCGGCGGCACTTAGCAGGGACAAGCCGGCCAGTCTGGGGTCCCACTGGGGTTCTGTGCCCTCCCAGGCACAGGGCCTCCTGTGTGGGAGTGGAGCCAGAGCTGGGGCGCGCTTGCAGCTGTCCGCGGCCCTGCCCAAAGAGTTGTGCTGGCCACACAGGGAGCTTGCTGGCTCCTGTCAAACGTCTCCCACAGATTCTGAATCAAATAAAGGGTTGGGGGGGATGAAGAAGCAGAGACAGATGCAAAACATGCAGGTTGTTGGAGAGGTGGCCTGGAGCAGGGGGGCACCTCTCAGTTCTGGGAACCAGGAGATAGATACGTGACCCATTGCCACCATTGCTTACCTCCCAAAAGGGCTGCCTCTGGTTTTGCCCCTTATCTTCCTCTCCCTCACCTCCCTCTTCCCTGTTTCAGTGCCTGTTCCTCCCTACTCTACACCTGTGATTCCCCGGTACAGCCGAGAATCAGTCTCAGGCCCGTGTACCCCTGAGCTCCGCCGCGCTGACCTTGAGGGTTCTTGTGACTTCCAGGCCAGGAGGATTTACTGGAGTCTTTTTTTGGACCCCTGAAACATGTCCATTAGTCTGAGCCAGGTCTCCAGAAAGTCAGAACAAACAACAGCACTCCCACTGGGGACTGTAGACAGTGTCAGCCCCTGGAGAAAGAAATACCTTATTTCCCAGCTCATCGTTGCAAAATCAGACTTGCAGAGATGATAAAGGTACAATGATCGGGATTCCACGGCCTCGTTTCATGCCGGCACTGGATTTCTACCACTCTGCAGGATAAGCATCAATAAAAAACAAACAAAAAAACACTTTCCCAGCAGTGCCCAGTTAGTTTTCAGCTAATTTTCAGCATTTTTTTAAGCAAATGAACTTAATATATAGTAATTCTTAAGCAAAGGTATGTACATAAAAAGCATGAATGAATGGCAATATTGGATGTACATTTGTAATATTTGTAAAAAAAAAAAAAATCCAAAACCTTAAAGTATTAATTTACATGTTAATTTGCCTCTAAGTTCTGTAAATCGCACTTCAGTGATATCTGATAAGTGAATGTTTCTGTTAAGTGAATAAAAACAGGGAGTAAAATTGTGCTTCCCTGGCTTGTTGGGCATCTTTCATCAAGCAGGGCCCTGGGGGGGGGTCTCTGAATGCCGCATGTGGGTGTAGGGAGAGTTCCCAGAGGGTGCACCCACTGCAAAGAAACGTCATGTCCACTCCAAAATCTACTTCCTCCTACGATTACGTGCATCAGCGGGCTCGGCGGGGTGAGCAGCTACCCTTATGGCTCTCACGTCAACAGGTTATTACCTGACTGTTGAGGGTGCGGACAACTGTCCGCCCCTGCCTCTGGGGGCCGCTAGCGGACTCCATAGACTCAGGGTCATGGTGCTTAGAAAGGTTAAAGTACTGCAAATATTGAAGATGTTCTGAGTCCCCCTCCCAAATTTGCCCTAGCATGTGAAATACAGGCATGGCTGACAGTTTCCTCATAGAATACTAAGCCAGATGGATACAGACCTAAAACATCACTCAGGCTGTGTACGGCCTCGGCCCTACAGGAGTCTGCATGGGCTCAACACTGCAGAGTCCATCTGAGCATTCTGTCCCTTTCAGGGGGCTGCCCATTCCACCTGCCCCACCAGGCGTGGAGCAGAACTACCAGTATGCTGGCCACAGCACCGGCAGGCTACAGTCCAAGTGACCGTAGACAACACTGTTTGTTTGGAAGCGTTCCTCTCATCCACCTGCCTTTGGGCCAGGGCGCGGGGGCGTCTTACATCCTGTTCAGTCTGCCCTTACTTCCCACGAACCACAGGGAGGCTCTGCTCCAGGGAGGACATGGC
This sequence comes from Callorhinus ursinus, assembly GCF_003265705.2. Taxonomy (NCBI): domain Eukaryota; kingdom Metazoa; phylum Chordata; class Mammalia; order Carnivora; family Otariidae; genus Callorhinus; species Callorhinus ursinus. The sequence continues at coordinate 15,217,767 of NW_027397098.1, forward strand.
AGACCTCAGGTCTGCGGACCCCCCAGGGCTGTTCCGACACATTCCCTCACCCTTGGGTTAGGGGAGGGGGGTCTTGCAGTAAGTTACCCCCAACAGAGACAAGAGTTGGGGCCATAGTTACCAGGAAGGAAGACAGCAGGTCTGAGCGTAAGGAAGGTTCAAGACAAGTCACAAATGCATCAGAGCATAACTTGTCCCACACGTTCTGAGTTTGGGAGTCTGGATGTCTGGTGGCAGGGACCGCTCACTGGTCTTGGTGTGTCCCAGAAGGGACTCTCGGCCAGCACCCAATGAGCACTCTCGCTCCTGGAGGACACCCTCCTGCCAGAGAAGGGCCGCTTGCCTCGGAAATAAATCGTCTGGTCCTTGGTAATCTCCTCAAAACTGATGGTCCTGTGAGTCTACCCAAATCACTCTCCAAGTCCCAGCTGCGCTCACCTCATGGCAGCTCTCCTCTGTGGCCATCGTCCTTTCTTGGTAAGAATTTCTTCTATAAAACATGAAGTAGATGATATATTGTCTCAGGAAACACTAAGTGCGTGTTTCCCAAGGAAAGTAACTAGAGGCTATTCTGATTCTTAAAATGTGATGGGTATGCATGACGTCTGAGGAGCCACGGGACTGGGCAAGCGCTAGGATCCTTCACGCCTGTGTCCGTGCCAGAGAGACTCACGCAGGTCCCTTCAGCTGGCGTTAACTTGGTGACAGAAATGCACTCTCCCAAGTGAGTTTCACCCACAGAGACGGAGGGTGAACAGGAAAACAAGAGGGGCCTGGACGGCCTACCCACCCCACAGCCCCTCCGATTTGGAATTGGCTGCACGAGCCGGGCGCTCAGCTTGCCGGGGCTGTCGGTCCTGCGCGGGCTTGGGTACAGCAGTGCTACAGAGCGTTTTGAATCACGGCGCAGGCTCGCCTTTGACAAAGCAGGCCTCGTTACTTTCAGTTTGGGTCACCCAAAATGGCTCATTTTAAGATAAATGGCAATGTACACCCCACAACATCAAATACCAGCTGGTGGCGAGGACAGCAGGTCAGCTGGACCAGCCAGGAGGGGTGGAGGTAGAGGGGGGTGGTGGCTCTGCTGGTTCACAGTGTGGGCCTCTCCCCACCTCCCCAAGTGTGCTGACCACTTGCACACTTGAATGTGTGCACACTTGGATAGGGAAGACATCCATTATCTTTTAGACGCCAAATGCAGCCCCCGGGAGACCAGACCCCCAGAATTCACGTGTTCTAATAACACGCAGCTGCTTCACACCCTCACGCACTGGACATTCCTGCGTCTCTGCTCATGCAGTTCTTCCCACCATTTCAGTTGGAGTTCTCCGAAAAACAGAGCCAGTACGATGTGTGCATACAGACAGAGGCTCACTGTAAGGAACTGGCTCAGGAGACTGTAAGAGGAGAGCCCCATGCACAAGCTTCAGGCAGTGAACCTGAGATCCACCTGGTGTGGAGAGAACCTACGGACTAGTGAGTGAAGACAAAGGCTCACCTGGTTGGTCGGGAAGGGTTGGAAGTTCAAACCTGGGACAAACAGGAAGTGGGAGGGCTTCTGGGGTGGACACTAAGTGACTCTCCTGACCAGTGCCGGCCAGAGAGTGTCCACTGCAGGTGGACGGCGCAGCTGGGGGATTTCAGCCAACCGCTGCCCGCCAGCACCGCAGGGCCCACAGCCGGCTCATGGGACACCACGATCCTGCTTCCCGGGGGAGGGCAACCATCCATCCCGAGGGGAACTAACCCATAGTCTGCATGGGGGTTTGCCTTTCCCGCCCGTGGTGCCTTAGCCAAACCCCATCCAGGCACGCGGAGTGACCTCACGGGATGGGCCACCTCGGGCCAAGGGCCCCATGTGACGCCAGCCCCGTCACAGACAGACAGACAGACGGACAGGGTGGCTAGATGGAGTCTTGCAGACGCAGCTGAGGCACAGGGCAGGGCGCCATCATCCAAGAGGTAGTGGACCCTCGAAACCAGCGGCCACTGCATGGGGGTGTCCCCACCCGGCAGAAGACATGCTTCTGGAGTCAAGCGGGGCAGGGGTGGACCAGCTCCCCACAGTCCCATTAGACTCTCCGAGATTTGTGCTTCTCAAGCTGCAACTCAGGGGGATGCCCAGCGGGGGGACGCAGGTCTTACAGCGGCTGCGGCTGCCCGGTCTGCCCGTGGGCCAACAGGAAACGGAGGGATCGCACTGGTGAGGGAAATGGACCCTGACTGTCACGATGGCTGCGACGGGCCCAGGACGGAGCGTGTGTGGCCCTGGGGGGGTGACACCATGCCTCGTGCGGCCATAATGGACACGCCCAGCAACTGTAGCTTCATAAGAGCATGGTGAGTAGGGTCTCAGGCCCTCCACTAGGCGGGCCTCCTGGTGTCCACAGTGGGTCCCCATTTGTGGGCACCAACAGCACAGGCAGAGCCAACCAAGGCGGCTGCAGTGATGAGGGTGGAGAGAAGCCATGAGTACCCGTGATGAGCATTGCAGCCAGCAGGAGCCGCAGGGCACAGTCCCCTGAGGACCCCCAGAAGCTGTGACTGTGAGAAGCCGTGCCCATGCAGAGTGGATTTGTGTGCGAGCCGGCGGCCCTGGGCCTGGCGGTGGGACCGTCTGGGGCATCTCCCGGTGGGCAGGCACCTGCACACCCCGCCACAGACAGAAGAGGTGGCGGAAATTTGTGAGCGTTCATCTGACACACCAAGGAGTCCCGACCGTGGGGCACGGGGAGTCTGAAGGGGCCACACTTCCCAAACGGGTGCTCAGAAGCGGGAGCCAAAGAATAAAGCGCATCACTGTCAAAGAGACGGTTCAGCTCCGGGGCGGGGCGACCTCCCACCACCTTTGCCGTGACTGGAATCTGCTGTTTGCATCTCCTCCTCCCCACAAAGATCCAGAGGGTCCCTTGTTCCTGGCTTGAGTCTCGCCCTTGCCCCACCAGCCTCAAAGCTGGAGTCTGGGGATTTCTGCTCCTCAAGAAGGACCGTGATTGCATGTCCAAGAGAAAAGAGCTCACTAGGAGAACAAGGCTGCCTTGTGGGGGCAAGCCTATGGTAAGCTCCTCCCCACCAGGCCAGGCACGAAGGGAGGAGAACTCCCCGGCCAGCCCCAGACGTGGACGCAGCTGCTTTCTCCCAGGGAGTGGGGACTGTTGCCACACAGACCTGCCTTTACCGTGCAGCCCCGGGCAGGTGACCTTAACGCGCCAACCCTTCATCTGCTACTACCAGGCTGACTGAGCCTGAATGGAGGGGCTGCTGGGGGGACTGAGGGGCAGGAAAGGGGAAGGGGTATGGTACGGACACCACAGTTATAGTACCAGAGGCAGGCGGGGCTCCCTTTTGTCGTTCGAGCTGGAGTCGCCCTCTTCCCAACACTCTGGGGTTCCACTGGGCACAGAGAGAAGCAGTTAGAGGGGCCACCGCAGGGACCCCCCCACCTCCCAGGCTCTACAATAGTCTGTCTGCAGCCTTGCTGTGGACAAGGCACCATGCTCAGTCCTGAGAGATAATAAAAAATATGTGGATCTCCGGTCCCAAGGAGGTGACAGATTCGGCGGTGGAACAGAACGGCATAAAGGTCCAAGTTACAGTAACGCTAAAGCCAAAGATTCTGTGAGAACGGAACCCATCCTGAGCAGCTGTCCTGCACCTGCTGGGTAAGCCCACACCAGCGGCTGCACCAGCCCCTGCCCGCCAGGCAGCTCGGCGGAGGGCACTTTCCCCCTTTCTGAGGAGTGCAAAATGGCCCTCTTTGCTGCCATCAGAGAATTCTTCATGAGCTCTGGAGTAGAGAGCCGTGCCAGGAGGACAATGAAATAGAGGCTTCCTACTGGCCTGGAGCCCAGGAGGGTCAACAGTCAAGGCTGCAGGCTTCAGCAGCAAATACGTCATTTCTCATGACTCACGGCAGCTAAATCCAAAACAAGTGCTGTCAGAATCCCCAGTGAATGCCTTCTAGGTGCTTCCGGAGATGCAAGAGACAGAAAGTCCAGCACATGCAAGGAACCCAAGACCTGCGTTGCGGCAAATACAGTCTCGCCCTTCGAGAAATCTAGTCAAATCAGGAAAACAAAGCAGCTGCTCTGTTCTTTCTCCCAATTCTGGGTCTACTGTTTATTATGCTTAAGGCATATCCTCCAAACTCAACACCTCAGTGTTAAGCACCACGCCCAACAGTCGTACAGCCGTGTCCCCAGTATCTCGATCCGGACACCTGATCACCCAGAAGGAAATGCTGTGCCACCTGTTCTGGCCGGCTCCTGGACGACTTCCCACGTCTACCCATCTGCCTACCCGCCCCCCGCCCCGCCGTGTAAACACGACCATACACCGTGTGGCCCCTTGTGTCCGCCCACTCTCACTTAGCATAACGTTGTCAAGGTTCATCCGTGTCGTAGCTTCATTCCTTATTTCTCAGTAATATTCCACTTGATAGAATATTTTGTTATCCATCCATCGGTGGATGGACACGTGGGTTGTTTCCACTTTTGTTACGATCATGAGTAATGCAGCTATAAACATTCATGTACAGGTGTTTCCCCAGACAGAGTTTTTAAATTCTCTTGGTATAGTATATACCTAGCAGTGGAATTGCTAGGTCAGCCAATAATCCCATATTTAACATTTTGAGAAACTCTAAACCATTTTCCAAAGTGGCTGCATCTCTTTACACTCCCACCAGCGATGCATGAGCATCCCAGTTCCCTCTACATCCTCACCGATACGGTGTTACTTCTGACAGAACAGCAGCTGTCTTTGCTATTACAGGCACCTAGTGGGTGTCAGGTGCGATCTCATTGCCAGTCGAGTTGCATTTCCCTAATCACTAATGATGGTGAGCTTTTCATTCGCTGATTGGTCATTAGTATGTCTCCTTTTGAAAAATATCTGTCAGATCCCTTGCCCACTCTGAATTTGGGTTATTTGCCTTTTTATTGTTGAGTTACGAGATTTCTGTATATATTTTGGATACAAGTCCCTTCTCAGATAAATTTCAAAAATGTTTTAAAAGTTTTTCCCCCTCCCGCTCTGTACACTGTTGTTTCACTTTCTTGATATCCTTTGAGGCACAAGTGTTTAACTGTGATGAAACCCAATTTATCTGTTTTTCCCTTTTGTTGTTTATGCTATTGCTTTCACGTCTGAGAAAGTGAGATTCCTGTCGAACCCAAAGCCAACAAGATTTAATCCCGTGTTTCCTTCTCAGGGTTGTACAGTTTAAGCTCGTACATTTAGGTAACTGATCTGCTTTGGGTTAATTTTTACATATGAAGTGAGGTAGGGGTGCAGGTTTGCCCCTTGGCACGTGGGAATCCACGTGGCCTATCACTTGCTGAAGAGCGCTCATCCTCATTGACTGGTCTTGGTGCCCTTCCACAAACCAGCTGACCACAAATGAAAGGAACTGTTTATGAGCTCTTGTAGGTCTCCTGTGGATTCCTCAGGACTTTCTATATACAAGATCACATCTGTGTATAGAGACCATCTTATTTCTTCCTTCCCAAGACTTGTCTTCCACTTACTTTTCTTGCTTAATTTCTTGGCTAGAACCTTCAATACGGTGTTGGAAAGAGCGCTGAGAACACCGTGTCTTCTTCTAAATCTTAGGGAGAAAGATTTCAGTCTTTCACCATAGAGTGTGAGGTTAGCTGCAAGTTGTTTGTAGATGCCCCTTATTGGGTTGAGAAAGTTGCCTTCCCCCCCTAGTTTGCTGAGTGTCCTTATCATGAAGGAGTGTTGGATTTTGCCCATTGTTTTCCCTGCATCTACTGAGAGCACCATTTGAGTTGCTGTCTAGTGTCCTTTCATTTCAGCCTGAATGACCAATGTGTTTCTTGCAAGGCAGGTCTGCTGGTGACAATTTCTCAGTCTTTGTTTATCTGGGGCTATCTAATATTCTCCTTCATTCCAGAAGGACAGTTGGCCTTTCATGTCTGTCTTCTTGGCTGACCTCTTCTTCCAGCACTTTGAGCATGTCACCCTGATGCCTTCTGACCTCCACAGTTTCCAATCAGAAGTCAGCTATTAGTATTATTGAGGGTCCCCTGGACGGAATGAAGCATTTCTTTTTTGCTGTGCTCAAGATTCCTTGTCTTTGTTTTTTGACAGTTTAATTAAGATGTGTCTAGGTACAGATCTCTTTATGTTTATTCTCCTCAGAGTTCATTGAGACTAACGTTTTCCGTGAAATTTGGCAAGTTTGGTCATTATTTTTTCAAATATTCTTTCTGCCCCTGTCTTTCCCCTCTCCTGTGGGACTTCCATTATAGGTGTATTGGTCACTTGATGGTCTCTGAAGCTGTTTATTTCACTTCATTCTTATTTCTTTCTATTCCTCAGATGGGAACATCTCAATTGACCTATCTTCAAACTCAATGATTAATTATTCTGCCAACTCAAATCTGTTGTTAAGTCCTTTGTGTAGGTTAAGTCCTTTGGGAAGAAGAAGAAGGATAATGCCTTCTTCTTCCCAAAGATGTCCACATCCTAAGCCCAGGAACTCATGTTTTCTTAAAGAGCAAAGAGACTTTGCATGTGTGATTAAATTAAGGATCTTGAGACGTAGAGATTATGCTGGATTATCTGAATCTGCCCCAGTGCAGTCACAAGGGTTCTTACCAAAGAATCAGAGGATCAGAGTGGGTAATAGAAGATGTCAAGACAATGCAAGAGACACACTCAGACCTACAGACATTCCCTAAAATCCTGTTACGTGAACAGGCAAACCGTCTTCCTTAAAAATTAAAAGCCATGGGGCGCCTGGGTGGCTCAGTTGGTTAAGCGTCCGACTCTGGATTTCAGCTCGGGTCATGATCTCAGGGTCCTGGGATCGAGCCCCATGTTGGATTCTGTACTCACCCGGGAGTCTGCTTGAGATTCTCCCTCTCCCTCTGCCCCTCCCCCCACTTGCTCGCTCACTCTCTAAAACAATAAGTAAATCTTTAAAAAGAGAAAATGCCTTGAACAAGTGAGATCCCCAGCATTTGCAGAGGGGGTCTGTGGGCATGTTGGGGCATGCCTTTCATGCTCTGCCAGGCACTGTATAACCCTGTCTTAGCCGTCACCTTCCACCTGTGCAGAGCCTCAAGGTCAGCCAGAAGTGGAAGATCAGGACCGACTCTGGTCTTCCCTGGGCACGGCGTTGTGCACAGTCCTGCGGGTGTATGTGAGCCTTCCCAAAGCCCTCTGTGGACATCCACATCCCCAGCCTTTCAAACTTTTTGGTCAGCTTCTTATTTGCCCTGTTACCGTCACCTCAGGCAACTGTGATGTTAAACAACTGCCGATTTTTTTTTTTCAACAACTGGGCCAGGGAAAAAGGCTGTTGACAGTGAGAAGCTGTGAGTGGGGGTTCCCAGGGAGGTACCACGTTTGACAACTGTCAGATGGCAACACTCTGGGGACAGGGCCTTGGAGAGCTCCAAACGCCCTCTGCCCCGTCCAGCGGCTGCCCAGCTGCAGTGTTTTGTGCTACCGTCACGTGAGGCCGTCACAGAGCTGGGGGATGGGGTAGCTCCAGGTGAACTACCATCAAACTGTTTTCACCAAGAGTCAAGATTCAGGCACTTTTCCTTGAATTGTTGCAGTCTTTGGCTATTTTCCAGAGTTCTGAAAAGGCTGGTTTTGACCATCATTCTCATTGCTTTCATGGAGGAGCAGGTCCACTCCAAACATGCCTACAGCAAAGCCACCTGCTTCCACGGCCAGTGCTCTAGTTGCACAGAGACGAGGCAGAAGGAAAAGTCTGACCTCAACTTCTGTTCCAGAAGTTTCACTGCACATCATTAAACATCTGAGTGAACCCCTTGGTTCCCCCATGAAGCTTCCCAATCTTTGTTACCTGCTCCAAAGATCAATTTTTCTTACAGATGAAGAGGCTCTGTCCCCTGTTGAGCATTTTTTGATGAACAGAGGTAACTTTTCCTGTCCATTTAGCCATAATAGCTCCAGAACATCTGAGAGCTTGAAAATGGTTAATGGAAAGCCATGTGCAATATGTCACTAAAAATGATTCACTAAAAATATAGTTCTTCAAGAGCCCAAATATAATAAGCATCAGAACTATGTGTGATGACCTTATGGGACACTGAACAATGAAATTTCAAGAAAAAGAAGCAAAATGCACAAGGAGTTAAAAATAAGAAACAAAACTGTCATTATTTACAGATGATAAAATTTTGTATAGAGAAAGCTCAAGATAATTTACACATAAATTATCAGAATTAAAAGGAGTGTAAGACATAAATAAATATAGAGAGAGGTTACATTTTGTTTACCTCTATTCCTGTGACATTCTGGAAAAGGCAAAATTATCAGGACAGAAAACAGAGCAGGGACTGCCAGAGGATGGAGGGGCAGTGGCTGCCTGCAAAGGGGGTACACATGGGAATTTTTAGGGTGTTGGGATTGTTCTGTATGGCCCTGGCGTGGTGGGTACGTGACTATGCTTTTGCCAAAATCATAAAGAGTGAACTTTCACATGCAAATGTAAAATAAAATCCTAGAATGGAATATGACAAATAAATCTAAGTAAACTACAAATGAATGAATTACAAGCATAGCCCATAACTTCACTCTAGAGAATAGGTTTAAAAAGTAGAGTTTGACCAAAGTAATTCTGTTATTGTGACCAGAAACTAACGACAAGAAGAACTGTACATAAACACTGAACTCGAGTCTGTACATTTGTTTGTCACAAGGGTGTGAGCTACCAATTCTGAATATTTTCTACTTCTGTCCTAGAGATGCACAGATAAGGAAACGATGGACATGGGAGCCAGGTTTCTCAATGTCAAGGAGAAGGTGCAAATAAGCAAGGGGCGGTTAGAATATACCCTTTCATGGGGCACTGGGTGGTGCAGTCAGTTGGGTGTCCGACCTTTGACTTCAGCTCAGGTCATGATCTTAGGGTCCTGGGATCGAGCCCCACATCAGGCTCTATATTCAGCACAGGATCTGCTTGAGATTCTCTTCCTCTGCCCCTCCCAGTTGTGCTTTCTCTCTCTCCCTCTCTCTCTAAAATAAGAAATAAAACTTTAAAAAAAAAAAGAATACACCCTCTCAGGAGATGCATGAGTGTAAGTTCATGTTTCACTATAGAGATAGGTGATAGAGAGACAGCTAAATGATGATAGAGAAACGTGACATAGACACATGTTCACACATGCGAGTCCACACACCTTTCCTCACTCCGTCAGCTGAGGGGGCCTAGAAGCAATGACACCCCAGCAGCAACAAGCACAGCAAATGCTGGGGCCATGGTTTCTAAATATCCTTCTCCAGTGAAAGGAGGATGGCCTCTCTCCATGATTCTTTGGAGACCTGGCTGATTCTAGTGTTGGGGCAGAGAAAGATGTATCCAAGAACATCTTTTTGTAACAGAGGGAAAGACAATGTATAACAAAAAGAAACCTATCATGATGGGGTTACGTCACAGGGACCAAAAAGTCAACTTGAAAGGGCCCCAAATGTAAAGCGAATAATGTAGTACTGGATCCTAACCCTAAGTATAATATATGTATCCATGAGTCATACTAGTATAATGGCTGAATAAATGAAGGGTAGAGATGAAAAGAGATGGAGAGCTCTTACAAAAGATTTGCAGGAGCATAAGGAGACACTCCCCATCCCAACCTGACCGTGGGTGAGACTTAGTGACTCACAGCAAGGAACAGACTATGGAAGGGAAAACTGGTCCCTTCACAGTGGAGAGAGGGGGCTGGTGCCACCTTCACCAAGCGCTACCTTCACCAGGGAAAAGTCACACTGCTGTGACATAACCCTGATATCATGCAATGATAATGTGGTATTCTTTCCCAAAACCCACACCTCAAGTCTAAACACGAGGAAGACATCAGACAACCTGAGACTGATGGACATTATACAAGATACAAGACTGACACTCTTCAAAACCATGAAGACCATAAAAAACAAGCAAAGACTGAAGACTGAGGAGACCATGCAGCCACGTGCAATGGGGGATCCTGGATGGGCCCTCGGACAGAGTAAACCACAGTGGGAAAGCCCGTAAGACCCGAGTAAAGTCTGCAGTTTACTCACACTGCTGTGTCTTGGTTCATCTCGTAGCATGGACAAATGTGCCACAGTCATGTAAGATGTACACACTCAAGGAATCCAGGTGAGGAGTACACAGTAACTCTTTTTACTACATTTTCAACTGTTCTATGGATCTGAAATTATTCCACAACAAGCAATATATGACAAAGAAATTCAGATGCCAGCAAATCTTTAAACTCAAGAGCAACACACACACACACACACACACACACACAAAACCAACTGCATTTCCTTTAATGAACAACAAATAGTTAAAAAATAAACTTTTAACCACCCCCCCTGCTTGCGTTCCCTCTCTCGCTGTGTCTCTCTTTGTCAAATAAATAAATAAATAAACTTTTGAAACACCATTTACAAAACCATTACAATTATGAAGTACCTAGTAATAACTAACCACAGATGTTTAAAATCTTTATGGAGAACATTATAAAACTATACTGAGAACTATTAAAAAGACCCGAACACATGAGGCGTCATCCCATGTTCACACCCTGGAACATACATTATTTTAAAATACCAATTCTTGGGGCGCCTGGGTGGCTCAGTCGTTAAGCGTCTGCCTTCGGCTCAGGTCATGATCCCAGGGCCCTGGGGTGGAGCCCCACATCGGGCTCCCTGCTCAGCGGGAAGCCTGCTTCTCCCTCTCCCACTCCCCCTGCTTGTGTTCCCTCTCTGGCCGTGTCCCTCTCTGTCAAATAAATAAAGGAAATCTTTTAAAAAATGAATAAATAAAATAAAATACCAATTCTTCCCAAATTGATCTCCAGATTCAGCGGAGCGCCAATCAAAAATCCCAACACTCTTCTTTTTTAAATCCTAGGGTTTGCCTTATTAGATACAGATTACAAAGCTCAGTGAACTAAGATACTGACAAAGGGATTGACAAATAGATGGTGGCGCCGAATGCTGAGAGCCCGGACACAGAACGGGGGGCACACTGGGTACAGGTGAGTGGCGGAGGTGGACTCTGGGGATCACTGGCATTGGGGCCGTTGGCTATGCACGTGGAAGACACGTGAAGGCGTACCCCAATGTCCCACTACAGAAGGCCAAGGGTGGAATCTACATACAAAACTACCTGTGTGACCTTGGGATGGGGAAGAATGTCAGTAAGATACAAAAAATTAAACTTACAAAGGAAAAGGTTGATAAACTTGACTCCATTAAAACTCTTTACACCCGTACAGTGGGAAAAGACACAACGTATAAAACTGACGAGGGATTGCACACAACAGAAGAAACAGCAAGTGGCCAATAAAGACACAGAAAGACCTCCGTAATGAAGGAAGTACAAATTAAAACATGTTATCATGGCACAGCCACCAGCCTGGGAAAACATTCACCACAACGCCCACATATGGTGGGTGAAAGGTGAACTGGTCGGCCACTTCGAACAGTGTGTCCTAATTAGCAGGACCCACTAGCGAAATTTCCCAGCGCAGGTGAAAGCACAGGACTAATGTGTAGAGTCTTGAGCAGAGCACGAACCACGCATGGGGCCTGCTGAGGGTGGGGCCCCGTGGGACTGGCCGTCCCCCCGCTCCCCCCCATGAAGCCAGCCCTCTTGTTAGGATAGCTGAACAAGTGATGTTGGACAAGCCAGCAGGTCAACTCCAGGGAATACACCCACAAGGAATTTTGTGTCTGCTCACCAGAGGCGGGAAAGCCCCAGCAAGCTGCACGGCAGGTGGGCGGCCCCCCTCAGGCTGTCCCCTCCCCGTGACCGGGCCAGGCCTGTGACTGGCAGAACGTGTGAACCCAGACCCTGTGAACCTGTGGGCTGGGTTAGGGCCCACAGAGCTGGCCACTTCCTCCAAGTCTCCCGGATGGCTCTACGCGCAAGGGTCCTTCCCGTAACCATGGGTCAGGCCGAGAGATCATGGACAATCTTGTCCACAGGGCGGGTGAGCTCTGCCCACTGCCAGACCCCTCAGTGGCCATGACACAGGCATCCTTGTCATCAGCCCAGGAGGGGACAGACACTGCATAGGAAAGCCGGCGCGCAAGCCCAGCGGAGCCGGTACCCACAGAACAGGGTGTGCACGCCACCGGGACATGAGCCCCTCAGTGGGGAAGAGACAGCCCATCGTCTGGCCCATCACATGTGGGCCAGAACTGCACGTGTCGTGGACCACGAGCCTGTGAGCGTAACAGGGAAGACAGACACACGCAGCATGAACCATTCACGCGAGGTTCAAACACAGGCGTGTCTAAGCAATCACGACCCAAGGAGTATACTTACATTAAAGCCACAAATAATTGTCTCAGATGTCAAGACAATGGTCGCCTTTACAAGGAAGGAAATAAGATAGGACAGACAGGTCCAGGTTACTAGCAACATTCTGCTTTCACTCCACTACAAGTAGCCTTTCCCCTTCTAAATGTTCTCTTCTAACTTGCCTTTAAATCATACACAGACATTTAAGGCACTGTTTTGAAGATGTGGCCTATTTCAGCTTAAAAGCAGTTAAAGGTTTTCGTAAAGAAACACCATTTCTAGGGGCTCTGCGTTCCTTTAATATTATCTTATTAACATATGGAAAATAACGATTGTTACTCCGCGCAGTGAATCCTGTGACAGTGGCCGGTCCAGGATCCCCAGTTTGCTTGCACTCCTCGACTTGACTAGGTCTAGGAAGTCATTCCACCCATCTGGGCTTCAGCGTCTCCTACAGGAATGAATGCGTGAGGCCACCTACTCACAGAAGCACGGAAAGGGCCACAGACATTAGTACTCAGCCGGGAAGCGGTCACGTGAATTCTGTTTGGTACGCTCGGACTCGAGCAGAGAGTCTTCTGAGCACGCTGATTTTGTCCTTGGGCACACAGCCCCACATCCTGACCAAGGTGGACTTAGGCACGGAGCCCTCCAGGGCGCTGGCATGTGGAAGCCATTGTGGACGGCACAGGGACCCTTGCTCCCCGCCCCCAGAACCAGCCCAGAGCCCTGGGGCTGCTCTCCGGCCCCCTGCCCCTCCTTCAGAGCCTGGGGACCCCGTGGGCCCAGCATGGCCTTTGCAACGGCCCTGTCTTGCCATTCCTGAGCGCCACACACGGATCACCCAGCCATGCTGGGCCGCGCCATTTTTCAAAACAAAGCCAAGGGTCAGGCTGGGTTTCAGAAATTCCATGACAGGCTTGGCCAAAAATGACCCCAGGGCTCCCACAGGTGTGGGGGGTGTGGACGATGTCAGAACGCTCTGAAGAGGGGAAATTAATCACCAGATGGCCCTCCCTGGAAGCTCCTTCTTCTCTCTCAACCAGCCTAGGTGGACCTTCTCACAGGTTACTTGTTCTTTAACTCCTCCTGCAATGTCATGGAGCCAAAAACTGGGCACCTAACATGTGCTGGAAGAAGTTTCCCTGAGTTTCTAAAGCACCTGCTTCCTACCAGGGCCTGTGCCGGTAGCTTCGGGGACCGACAGAGAAGGTCAGTGTGTCCTTGGGCAGCACATGCCCTGGGAGAAATCACACGACTCACTGGGGAGTCGGGAGGACAGGCCGCCCCCCGCCTGCGAGTCTGCCACCCTCGGCCTGCTCCTCCGACCGCGGCTCTGTTTGCCCGCAAGAAGGACGGCCGTCACCCAGTGTCCCGGGGGCTGGGGCAGGGCCTCATCGCGCACATACACACCAGCTGCACGAGCCCCAAGACGTCCCAGAATAACCAAGAACTTCGCCTGGTGAGATGCAGGAGTCCTGCAATTCAAAAATCTTTAATGTTAACCTTCTAAAAAAAAAGTCAAATTCCTGTATGTTCTGCAGTCCGTCTGTGGACTCTCCCACGTCTCTGATCTACCCCAGTGTGCACCCACAATTACTACCACACAGCCTCAATCACTACAGATTTTTAATTTTTAGTGCTCCCCGTCAAAACTGTTCTGACTAGTTTTACTCACTGCTCACTATTGGATTAGTTCGTCTAGAGTCCTATTGAGATTTTTATTGGGATTACATTCAATTTATGGACTTTCAGGGGATTGATGGCTTCTTGATATTGAGCCTCCTTGCCAAAAATATGGAATGCCTTCCCATGGGTTCAATTAAAAAAAAAATTCCCCTTTTACCCATTTTTTTCTACCTCCACCTCTACCCTGGCAACCACCAATCTGTTCTGTACCTATAAGTTTGTTTGGTGTGGTGTTTTTTCTTGGTTTTTTTTTGGTTTTAGATTCCATATATAAGTAAGATCATACAGTATTTGTCTTCATCTGACCTATTTCACTTAGCAGAATGCCCTAGAAATCCATCCATTTTATCACAAATGGCAAGATTTCATTAATTTTTATGGCTGAATAATATTCCGTTTTATATATATTTCTCCCCATCTTCTTTATCCATTCACCAGTGAGTGGACACATGGGCTGCTTCCATATTGTAGCTACTATGAATAATGCTGCTATAAACAAAGGGGCAGATATCTTTTTGATTTAGTGTTTTCATTTTCTTTGGCTAGATACCCAAAAGCTGTATTGCTGGATAATTCTATTTTTAACTTCTTGAGGACCCTCCATACTGTTTTCCAGAGGGGCTGCAGCATTTTGCATTCCCACCAATGGTGTAAGAGAGCTTCCCTTTCTCTGCATCCTCACCAACACCTGCCATTCTGACAGGTATGAGATGGTATCTCATTGTGGTTTTGGTTTGCATTTCCCTGATAGTCAGTGATGTTGAGCACCTTTTCATGTGTCTGTTGGCCATTGGTATGTCTCCTCTGGAAAGATGTCTCTTCACATCCCCTGCCCATATTTTAATCAGATTGTCTTTTTGCTGTTGAGTTGTATGAGTTCTTTATATATTTTGCATATTAGCCTCTTATCAGATACATGATTTGCAAATATCTTCTCCCCTTCCGTAGGCTGCCTTTCACTCTGTTGATGGCTTCCTTCACTTTGTAGGAGCTTTCTAGTTTGATGTCCCATGTGTTTATTATTTTTTTGTTGTCTTTGCTTTTGGTGTCAAATCCAAAATATCATTGCCAAAACTGATGTCAAGGAGTTTACCGCCTGTTTTCTTTTATGAGTTTTATGTTTTCAGGTCTCACATTCAAGTCTTTCATCCATTTCAAGTTTATTTTTGTATATGGTGTAAGAAAGTGGTCCAGTTTCATGCTTCTGCATGTGGCTGTCAGTTTTCCCAACACCGTTTGTTGAAGAGACGGTCTTTTTTCCAATGGACATTCTTTCCTGCTTTGTCGAAGATTAGTTGACTATAGAGTTGAGGGTCCATTTCTGGGCTCTCGGTTCTGTTCCATTGATCAATGTGTCTGTTTTTATGCCAATACCATACTGTTCTGATTACTCTAACTTTGTAATATGGTTTAAAATCAAGGAGCATGATGCCTCCAGCTTTGTTCTTTCTCAAGATTGCTTTCAATTTTCAGGGTCCTTCGTAGTCCCATACAATTTTTAGGATTTGTTCTAATTCTGTGAACAAATGCCATTGGAATGAATTCTGATAGGGATTGCATAGAATCTGTACATTGCTCTGAGTAGGATGGACATTTTAACAATATTGGCTCTCTCAGTCTTTAAGAATCTTCTTGAAGATGTGTGTCCTTCTATACTAGACCCCAGTTTAATTTTCCCACTTCCAAATATTACAACTTTTTAAAAACAGGATTGGTTACTCAATGGCACAGAATACCTGAGTAGATTTAGAGTCCACAAACCCTGTCTCCTTGAGACTTTTATATTTTACAAACCAAAGAGGACATCAGGGATTTGTATCAAAACAATCAGAGAGGGACAGAGATCACAGGACATGGGCCATGAGATGATAAGTACCAGAACTGGCTGTGGGAACAGGGGTTCATTATTCTCTTCTGCTTTTGTGCATGTTGAGAAATGTCCACAATAAGCAGTTTGGAAGGAAAAAGAAAACAGTCAATATTGCTGCCCATGCAACAGAAAATTAAATATTAATCACCTTCCTTTCTTCCTTGCAAGATGACAACCCAGGAGAAGATGGTGGGTTCCCCCAAGGAGGGGGGTACAACTCTAGGGCCCTCCATCAGAGAAGGAAGGCCCAGGGGAGTGCCGAGAGGGGCCCCCAAGGGGCAGGGGCAGGCTGATGAGTCAGGCAGCGGGGGGACGCTCTGCATGGGCCCAGAAGCAGAGCTCGGGGAACAAGCCTTCATTTCCTCCTCTACAAGGGTGCTGTCACTCCCTTCTGGACCCCTAGAAAGCCCCATCCTGACTCCTGCTGCTCCTCAGTGTCTCAGGTCAGTGTGTGCTGCATGTGTGCATGAGTGT
>NW_027397098.1:15234110-15327980 GCF_003265705.2 Callorhinus ursinus
CTGTGCGGTTGAGTAGACGAGTGTGTGCGCACGTGTGCACTGGTGTGTGGCTGTGTTTGCACACGTGGTTCAGGGTGTGCACTGTGGGTGAGTACGTGTGGTGTATGTGCACGTGCATGCATACGGTGTGCTCACGCAAGCCGACAGCTGTCCTGTGATGGACATGCACGTGTGTGCATGCATGCGTGTGCACTGAACAGAGAGCCGGGCAACCATGCCATCACGTGTGGTCCCCACCCCCCCCTTCCCGGTTGTGTGGCAGTCACTCTGCAGGTCCGGGCACGGCGCTCTCCCGGTCCACACCCTCCTTTGTCAGTTTCACAAAACCCGTTCCACATGCCGGGAGCGGCACTATGACTGGACTCCCTCCGACGGCCCCACAGGTTCCTCTGGGACCCCCACTGACCTGACTCCATGCGCCATCCTGCCAAGGGCTGGCCCATTCCCTCTTCCCCAAGCCCTCGCTCCCACACCGCGGCCCTGTGCCCAGGACTGTCCCACCCAAAACAAACATAGGCCAGACAGCGCCGCCCAGGGGCCCACGCCATGTCCTGTGTCAGACACCCACGCTCGCTGTCTTCACACGCGTGGGAGCCTGCCACGCCCAAATCACATCCTCACTGACCACATGCTAACCCTGTCCTTCCGCAAATTACGGAACTCCCTGAGCTGGTTTCTGCAGCGTGAATTCGGATGAGGCCCATCTCCTGGACGCAGGGCGTGCGAGCAGCAAGTGTTCACCCCTGGACTGGTGTGCCACGTGCGGAGGGGCCTGCTGTTTCTCACTCGTGTGCTGGGTCCATTAGTGCAGGGCAGCATAAAATGCCAGCGACCTGAGTTCTGTGTCCACATCCTAATTCTGACTTGAGTCTCCACTTCCTCATCTTTAAAACGGAGTTAACAGCGGGATCAGTGAACTGCTGCGTGAGGAGCTCCGCAAGCATTCGCTGGAGGTAGGTGTTCCGCTAAATGGAATTTATTTTCACAGCATGCAGCTGACACCCAACGCGAGCACGACCGAGGGAGAATGTTCAAGGGGAGCCGTTTACGTAGCGATAACGCTGCCCCTTGCAAGAGCCATGTGGCCCCAGCACCTTCTTGGCCTTTCCGAGCCACGGTCCCTCCTCCATAAAGAGGGGACGGGGTCCATCAAGTGTCACAGGGACCAGATTTAAAACGCTGAGTGTGAACCCAGATATGGGTGCTCAGTGTCACCCAGGGCACAGCGATGACCAGGGCAGGCAGGTTTCAGGAGGAACTGACCGGTGCACCACTCAGCTTGCAGGGCGGAGGGGAGGGGCGTCGTCACTGCCCGCGGTACAGTGTGCAGCCCACTGTGGCCGGACTCCCGGAGGGAGCCACTTCACCAGCACAACCCAACCTGAGTGCAGGTCTCAGCAGACACTGACGCTTTCACAGCGGGGGCAGGTGCCTCAGAGAAGCACGGTCGGCCAAGGTCACTGTGCTTCCGCCTGAGACAGCAGGACAACGGGGGCTCAAACAGGACCGTGGTCTGTCACTTGCCCACGGACCAGCCCAGAGCAGGGATGACATGTCTGTCTCCTGTCTCGGGGAGCAGAAGGGCTGAAAAGTGTCCCCACTCCTAGAGCAATGTCACTGGCTCCCACGGCCTCAGAAAACTGAAAGGTGGTGTCTGCCCAGCTAAAACATAGGAGTTTGGAAGGACAGGAGACCGGCATCAGGGGACAACCAGGAGGCTCACACAGTAGGGCCTGGTCCAGGGGTTGGGGGGCCGCCCGGCTCCCACCACCGTGTCCACAGACAGACCTCTGACAGCCCCCGTGCCGAGGCACTCGGGCTACAGCGAGCTCCCTGTCCTGCCTGGCCTTTCCAAGGCAGGACAGCACGTTCTGATGTGCCTAGCGGCCATAAGGTCTCCAAATCCGTGTTCTTTAATAAAACTCGTATCCGGGAAAGCTGCACAACATGCTGACTCGATGTATTCCTAGTGAAATGATTGCTCCGGTGAAGCTAATTAGCAGCCCATCTCCTCACACGGTGACCGCCGTGTGCGACTGCCATGTGCGCGGTGAGCGCGGCTGAGATGCACTCCCGGAGCACATCCAGCGTTCAGTGCAGGATTACCTGCGCCGCCCTCACGCCGCCGTGCATGAGCTCCCTGGGCCCACACGTCTGCGCGCCCACCCGCCACCCCTGGGAACCGGCCTTCTCCTCTCTGCTTCTTCGGATTTGACTGCTTAGATTCCACATTTGAGTAGGGAAGTGAGTGCCTTTCCTTGTTTCACTCAGCGTAAGCAACAGGGAAAACTGAAAGCTTTTCCTTGGACATCAGGAAGAAGGCCGCGTTCACCACGGTACTCCACACGGCGCTGGAAGTCCCAGCCAGAGAATTGGGCAAGAAAAGGAAATAAAAGGCATCTGAACTAGCAAGGAAGGAGTAAAATTATCTCTGCTTGCAGATGACATCATTCTACATGTAGAAAATCCTAAAAAAGACTCCACGCACACAAAAACAAACAGAACTAATAAATGAATTCAGTAGTTACAGGATAAAAACCAACAGGCAAAAATCAGTCACATTTCTTTACACCAACAACAATCTACTTGAAAAGCAAATTTAAAAGCCCCCCGTTTATGACGGTATCAAAAAGAATAAATCACTCAGGAATGGATCAAAGTCTATTTTCTATATAAAGGAGGGCGTGAGCGGAGCGCCCCACAGCAGCTGTGGTCCACCCGCCAGGCCCACAGAGGTCACTACAAAGCCGACTCCGCTCGGCGGTTCCTCGGGCCCAAAGTTCTGTTAGGCTGTGCCGCACAGGAAACATTTAAAACCACTTCGGAATTCAAATACACCATGCTTTTTTCTGGCCACCATCAGTGACAACATCCAATAACAACTGTTTCAGAAAAGTTGGATATTCCATTTGATTTTGGGGTTGAATACATCCATGGCTCCATCACCTGCACATGCGCCTAAAGCCTCGGAGGTATCTCCCTGGTCTGACAAATCAGAGTAATAGCGGTCCCCGTGCAGGGTACAATGTCTGACGAGTAATTATAATTATGGGTATTGCTGCCCCACAGCCCCTCCCTGATAGCAATGTGGATTCAAGAGAAGCTCTTATTTCAGCAGACTCAAAACACATCCCAACACAACGGGATGTAACTGGACACCCGCCTGTGTCACGCGCAGACGGTGCGGTCTCTGGGAGCAGGGAGGGACGGATCACAGGGCTGCAACACATAATGTTCCAGCCAAGGACACACCCTGTCTATGTGATCACATCACATAGTGTGGTCCTTGAAAAGAGTCTTGTGCTTTAAGTGACCTTTTCTTCCTCTCGGGAGAAAAATAAGCCTGATGGCCCTGGCCGTGCCCCTTCTTGTTCATCCTAAGGAGACAGGGTGCTTGTGCCAGCAGACCCTGCCCCGTGGCCATCGAGCACCGGCTGGGGCCACATCCATGGAGACACGGATGTGGCCTCCGTCAGGAGCTGCCAGGAACTGGGACACCAAGAATGAGAGAGATGTGCACGGGCGTGTGACCCCCACCCAAGACGACACATCCAAGGGAATCCCAACGGACCAAACATCTGAAGGCACAAAGTAGAAGACCTGACCCCGTCCAGCCCCATCCTCACTGTAGCAGTGGGGGGGTGTCTTCATTACCACCGGAAACCTTTCTTCTGCAGTCTCTACGCCATTTGTTGTTGGGATGCGCGAACACACTGAAGACACCCCTGCACTTCCCACGCTGGCAAACACGGACCTTCTGTAATTACCTGTGACGTGGGAGCAATCTGGATCCTCAAAAGCCCAGTGGCCATCGGGGAAACCCGAAGACAGCGAAGCCGACCGCACTGGGGGGAAAGCCTCTCGAAGACAGAGACACGTGTGCGGAGGAGGCGCTCAGGGACACAGGAACAAACATTTAGCTGTGACAGATGAGGACATGTGTCAGACGGAACATCGTCTTGTGCTCTCTTGGAATGCGACACAACAGAGGCTCACGTTCCCGTCATGCTGATGTGTGGAAAGCAGCGTGAACACACACAACCATATATCCAGCTTTATCTGAAGACACGGAACCCTGACTGTGATCGTCTCAGAGTTGGGACCCATGAATGGCGTTTTGATCATTAACACGTGTCCCACCGGTGATTGGGGGGATTGTTAATCTCATGGTATCAGTGCAAGTGTACGGAGCCAAGGGAGTGATGGTAGTAACTAAAGATGAAGCAATTTCTTGGAAAACATTTTTCTCTCGCCTTCAGGAGAACTTCAAGCCCCTTTTATTTGAAAATATAATTAAAATGGAGGAAACAACCAAGACATCCATGGAAGTGACCTTGCCGGCTCATCGCGCTGCTACCCCCGTGTGTCCAGGGAGCCGGGAGCCCAGCGCCCCGAGCTGAGACTACCAGGGCTGTGGGCACGCCAGCACGCACGGGCCGCATGGGTCCTTGGCAGCAGGACACTGAACCATACAGGGGCAGCATTAGCTGGGGTGCTACCCCACCAGCGTGGGGCCTGTAAGGAAGGCTACCCGTGAGAAATAAAGAATTACATCTAATCGGCACGTGATCCATCCCTCTGCTGGAGAAGCAAGAGAAGCAAAAGCACCCTTGGAGGAGAGCAGAGAGTGAGGGAGTGAGGCCGGTAACAGAAGAGCAAAGACAGAAGGAAGCCCACAGGCTGTGTCCTCAGGAGGAGGGAAGGCCTGAGGCAAGTCTCCATCAGGACAGACGACCTACAAGCGCTAAGCAAGTGTGGAGAGTGGCTGCCTGCAAACATCAGGAAGGGGGAGAGTGAGCCAAGTCCCCGGAAATGACAAAACACGAGGACTGTTGGACACCCGTGGCCAACCCCGAGCCTCCCAAACAGCGGAGGGCCCGTAAGCGTCAGGGGCTGCATGGAGCACAGCGTGCTTCTGGGTCCTCTCAAAGTGCCGACAAACCAGAACCACTCTGACCAGACATTCGTTACAGACTGAATGGCAGGGCATATCGGTCTGTGATGGGGTTGCGGTCCATGCAGTCAACAAATCCCAACGCACCCAACTCTAAATGGAAAGGGGAGGCTGATAAGGTTACGGTTGGGGATCCCTTCCCATCAGTGGCCCTGAGCGCAGAGCCGGGCACTCCTGGTGGGACGGCTGGCTGATGTGGCTGCAAGCTTCCGATCACGCAAGCCCAACCACCAAGGGCTGACCTCTTCTCTTCTCTGTCTGCATGGTGTATGTTTGCTAGGCAGCTCTCAGGAGCCGACTGTGAGGCCCTGGGTCTGGGCGGACAAGGTGTGGTCCATGAAGATGTCTGAAGCTCCCAGCCCAGCAGCCCTGCCTCTAGCGCCAAGAATCCAAGCCGAGTGCTATCCAGACACAAACACTTCTTCCCATAAGCCAAGGACTCAGGCAGGAAAGCCCTGCCTGAGTGCAACAGTGAAGAGGTGGCATTCAGCAGCAAGGTGACTCCACACCCCTGGGGACCGAGGGCTAACAGGAGGCCAGGAGGAGGCAGAGCCCCTCCAGACGGGCTGCTATCCCTATACAAAGGTCTCCGTCCAGGAACGTGATGGGGCTTGAGCTCTTCAAACAACACTCCCTGGACCTTCCCAGACCCCAAACCTATGGGACATGCTTGCTTCTCCAGAGCCACCGCACCCAGGCCAGAATGCCAGGATGAGGCACCCTTCTACCTACTACCTGACCTTAGCATATAGTCTTCACTGAGGTGAGCTCTGTGTGTCCTCGGGCAAGGCATCTCCTCCCTGGGCCTCTGTTCACTGGTCAGCAAAGAGCACGAATGACTACATGACTTCTTGCTCACAACTCTAAAATTCCACAATCCTGCAGCTTAGCCCTGTCACAGCTGTCCTGAGTTTCCATGCACCTGTTACTAACGACACCTAACCCCGTGCTTCCTGCATGAATGGTTTGCAGGATTTCGTTGTTAGTAGTAATGGAAAGAAGTTCATGCTTGAGTGACACTGATCTTAAGCCCTGAACGGTCAACTGCTTGACTGTGTGGTGGGCCACACACGTCCACTATCCTTTAAACCCCCATAGCTTGAGGGTGTATAGGTGGTCTGTCCTCAGCAACAAATGAGGAAACTGGTCCCCAGAGACCTTAACCTGCCTGAGATGTGCCAACCTCAAAGTCTGAGCTCCTCCCTCCACCCACACATCTTCCAGCTGCCCTCCCAAGTTCACACCATGGTTCCTCCAGCATGACACTCTTCCATTTAGCCAGGGAGAACCCATGGTTCACCCACACAGGGATCTGAAAAATTTCTTGGACCCAAAGATAGTGTAACCAGAGCTTCACAGTTCCTGGGAACCTACAATTTGGAAGTCAAAGAAAGAGATAGTATTGGGGGCCTCTGGTCAACATCAAGGAATCAAGTGCATGTGAGATATCATTACCATCATGTGCTGATGGACCATGGTAGCCACCTGCCAGGAGCAAGCCGCTCTGCTTGGTACATGACAGAGTCCACTGGAGGGACCAAAGATGGCGTGTCTGGAACACATTACACACACACATGTAGACACAGAACTTACATGTAAAGAGCACAGGACTCTCACAAGACCTGTCACCTTGGAGATTCAGTCAACAACGACCCAAGTCCCCAAGAGAGTTATTTATGAAATTCCTCATCCATTAGCACCATCACATGTCACTCCTAGATGGTCTTGGAAAAATCATACATACGTGTGACTTTATCACAGGTACAGGAAAGTTCGTGGAACCCGGCCAACAAGTCAACTTGTTAGACTGTGGAGACAGTGTGTGAACCAAGTCATGAAATGAAAACCCGTGTGGACCTGCCAGCCAGACTTCACACTCATGTTGTCACCCTCTGCTGGTGGACTAGGGGACAAAGTGTCAGCTCTTCAAACAACACACAACAAACCTTGCAAGGATGCACGTTCCCCGGGTCAGGAGGCAGGGTCAGGCCCAGGTGTCTGGAACATTTCAGCCCTGCTCCTGAGCAGCTGATTTCCTCGGAGACCCCCTTTCCCTGGTCATCTACAGGCAGGATGGGACCATTTCTCACCACAGAAGCCAGGAGGTCTCCACAGACCCTCCCTCTCGCCAGCTCAGTGAGAAGGGGGTGGGCAGGCGAGTTCATCCTGACCTATCCACACTCACTCCCAAAACTCAGACTGGAGCTAAGGACACAGGAAACACCCTGACCAAACTGCCTCTGCCACACGATGGTGGCGTAGGCTCCCCCTCATGTCTGAACAAGTGTTCGCGCCAAGGGGGGCGTGATCCAGGAGCCCCAATGGCCGCTCGCACGGTCCCTGTACAATGACGCACCACGGCTCCCATCTAGAAATCACAGCGTGTGGAAGGAGGAACACTGCTCCAGACAAGCATGTCATCAAGCAAGATACTTCTGGGCTCACACGTTACTGTTCTCCTTAATCCAGAAAGAGCCCCACCATCGGTGGCAGGTTTCCCCCGAGAAAGCTCTACTGTCTTTGTTAGGTCCTTGTGGGCTCATCAAACGGGAACCAGTGCAGTAACAGAACCGGAGAGGATGAGAGCTGCCATGAGGCTTCCACGGGCAGCATGAAGAAACAGCAACCACAAACTGTGAGGTGTTTTTCTTCTAGAAAAATCAGAAGGAATATCTCTCTGGAACAAGACCTTGCCCGTACACACAGCACTCGGACAGGCTGCACGCCTGGGAAGCAAATCCAAGACTTCCTGCCCCCTACCCTTTCCTTTCCATCAGGACTTTGAAAATTGTTAGACAACGTGAACTTTGACCCACTCAAAGCATTTGGCTCCAGCACAAGCCAGGTGCATCCCATGAGGATTCTCAGCTTTGAGGCTCATCTCGCTCACACCTCACCTCCTGAGTATGACGTTCTGCCATCACCCGCCCGGGGGGAGCGCATCTCCTCCCCGATGCGTGTGTCTTCTGTCACGCTCTCCTGCCCACCGGACGACTGGACGGCACGAGAAACGCCCTGCCCACCTCGCCACCAAGCACCTGCTCCATGCACAACCCAAACTGCTCAGGGGAAGCAGACCCAAAGGTTCAAAATGCGACTCTGGATGAGGGGTCTCTGACACACTCGTGTGGAATGAAGACACTAAGCCCTGACTTAGGCATCTCCTAACTTAGAAGATCACAAGGAGACATTTCCGTAGATGAAAATCTTCAGTTTTCGAGGCCGCAAACCCAGAAAGCATGCTCTGAATTTTCTGTGTTACCTCAAAGCCACCGAATGCTTTTTCTTCTTTTTTTTTTTTTTGGTAACAAGCCAACCAACTGAAATAACAAATTGCTTTCCATCTGAGCAGCTCCAACAGCACATCGCCTGAACTCCAGCAACTCCGCTGGTGGCGCGTCAACTCTTCGCCTTGAAAGATGAGGTTTGAGGTTGGAAGGCCCTGTCACTCACCAGCCATCTGGATGGATGTAACTGCTCCGAAAGCAAGTGGCCCAAACAGACAAGGCCCTGTGCAGAGGTGGCCTCGGCAGAGAAGCAGCCCTAGGGTAGTCCCCTGCTGCGTGCTACCCTCCTTCAGGGTGTCCCCTTCCCGTGCTGACGCACTGACGTGGGCTCTGGTCCGCCATCTGCCTCGGCCAGCCTGGCTGGGGTGCTCCGGAAACAGACCCGGATCCCGGGACTCAGGTGCAAACGATTTACGAAGGACCTGTGCCCAGGAGGAAATGGCCGGGCACTGGGGAAGAGCAGGGCAGAAGCTGAAATGGGGCAGGTTTCAGGGGGAGCCACAGGTGCCCTAACCACACACCGATGGGGTATCAGAGCAGGTGGGCGACTTCTGGGAAATGTCCTTCCAGGGAGCACGGTTCCCAGGGGCACGCCGATGTGGGAAGCTGCTGAGTGTGCACAGAGGGGAGCCAGCCCAGCGGCTGCCCCAGTTTCCCTGATGGAGGGAGGGCGCGGTGGGGCCTCCTCGCAGCCTGGCTGCAGGACGCACGTGCTCTGCACACTCCGGAGGCTTGAGGCCGGCGTCGCCGCGGAGGGGCTGCTCAGCCGTGGGCGGGCCAGCCTCTCTCAGGCTGTAAATGTGTGTTCTGAGCCCAAACAAAAAACGTTCTGGACATCTGCTTGCCGGTGAGGAGAACAGGGACTTTTCCCCCCAAGTTTATGTTGGCACAGGTTGACTTTTTATAAAACTGTTTTACTTCTAAACGTCCTTGACTTGGGCTATTTCAATCTGCACATCACTCTATTTTTTGATAGATTATGACTGACATATTTGTTTCCGTGATTGGGTGCTGCAACTCCAAGCCCCTCTTTCCACGGTGAACGCCAACACTGGGGCTCCTGGGAGTCTGCAGGCGTGCGTGGGGCTGCTTTGTCTGGGAAATCTTCAGAGCCGCGGCCGATGGGGCATGGAGCCCAGCGCCCCGAGCGTCAGCCCCCACGCCTGCGGTCTAGGGCGCGGGGACAGTGCACCGCCCTCCCCACGCCGCTCGCCCCCCCCCCCTCCCCCCACGCCCCCTCGCCCCCCCCCCCCCCCCGTCGCTCGCCCCCCCACCCCCTCACGCCACTCGCTGCTTCATCTTGTCCCTTGGGTGTCTATTCTCAGAGTCCTGGCGTCATTACCCACCTGCCTCCCCTATGCCCGGCTTGACCCCGCAGGTTGTCCCAACTCCCGGCTGGTGCCGGGAGCCTCTGCCCAGGTTCTGGGTCACTGGGGCTTGTCCCCTGCACCCCCAGTGAGTGGTCTGCTCCCCCCAGAATCACCACACGGTGTCCTTTCAAGAGCCCCGGGGGCATCCTAGAGCTGCACCTGGTTCTTGCTGACTCTCTCAATTTTGGTTCAAGTTCCAATTACTCTGTCCTTCCCCCCCCGGGGGTTATCTGCACAAGCTCTCAATTGGAAAAATATTGATTGTGTACCTACTAAATGCTAAACAAACAAAAAGTCTCCAAAGGAGTGTGCCAGGAGCTAGCAGAGATTAAATAACATCAAGTACCAAATAAGTGTCCTCTTGGAGTGTCTTTTCCAGTCCCGTCCTGTGCCCATGGCAGCAGGCCGCTCCCACGCCCCTGACGCCTGTGCCTCAGCACCTGCGGCCCCAGCCCGCCAGGCTCAGATGCCCCTCCCCGCGTGTCCGTCTCTGTCTCTCATCCTCTGTCTGTCTGTCACCTCTCACACACTCAGGCTTCAAACGTCAGGTGAGCGCACCGCCTGTCTCCTCCTCTCAAGACACCCACTGGGAGGGGCATCATGAAGACACGGCTGCCCTTCACAGCTTCCCTTTGGGACTCACCTGTGCTCCCGTCCTAACGAGGAAAAGTCAGAAGAGGGGAAAATGGGTCGAGAAGAGGACAATCTGCTACAGGCACGGTGCTGTTCACTCGCATGTACAAACTGACAGACAACAGAAGGGGGTTTCTTCCCCGGAAGGCATCACATACAGGCAGCCAGTCTGAACGCAGACACGGCACCCTGCCCCTCGCAGGACGAGAACACACACCCGCACACAGAAATCAACAAGGACACAGGTGCGCCCCATGGAAGGACGCCCCTTCCCTGTGACCCTGCCTGGGGCAGCCGCCCATCTCACATACATCATAAAAATGATGTCAGGCCCATCAAAGAAAACCACCAGCTGCAAAAGCAAAAGGAACCCCACTGTTGTGACGAGTTCGTTCTGTGCTTGTGAATACAGGTGGCAAGGTGGAAGACTGAAGCCCAGGGGAGCCTGAGCAGCTCACTCCCGGCCGTGGTAAGACAGGCTGGCCTTGGGCATATGTCAAAGCAAAAAGCAGCACTGCCCTGACAGGCCAGTTATGCTCCCTCTCAGTGCCTCCAGGCGCATAAATCACACACGAGCTCTGTTCTAGCGGCTCGGCGCTCCTCACGGGGCCCAGCACAAACCCGCGGGACAAGCTGGGGAAGGGACAGGGTGCAGTCCTGGGGACAAGGAACGGTCACTCAGGCGAACGCACACGGTGGAACCGGGGAGTTTCCAAGGCATTCATTCAACCTCAGACAGCAAAACAGAAAGAAACTAAGAGAACACATTCATCTGGCCATAAAACCAGACAGCTGGGCGTGCCAAGGACCCAGCGACATTCTGTTTATTTGTAGGGTTTTCAATCTCAACGCTCGAGGAGCTGTTCGCTTCTCTTACCTGGGCTTTCTCCCCCAGCAGGCAGCCTGTCTGGACCCAAACGCCACCCAGGACCGGGTAACACCAGGGACTGAGACAAGGCCTCAGGAAGAACCAGAAAACCATGAAACTTTCAATGATCAGTAGCTGCTCTCTCCCACCTGCGTGGCTGAACACACCGTGGACAGAGCCCCGTCACCACCAGCACTCCACGTGCCCTCCGGCGACCCCACCACGCCACCCAGTACTAAGACACTTCTACAAGGGGTGGGGGGTTCCTTCATTCAGACTATGGTTTTCAGGTAAATTCCTTATTACCACAGGCACTGCACTCCCTTGAAACCTGATGCAAGGACTCCATCCCAGGACCCTGAGATGACCTGAACCGAAGGCAGATGCTTAACCGACTGAGCCACCCAGGTGCCCCAGGGTATTTCAGGATTTCAACATTTGGAGAGATCTCTTACCTCCCCAACCCCCATACTGCAAGTTTCCTTAGAACAAAGACCATATCTTGCGACTCTGATGACTGTAATAAATTGGCAGGAAATCCAAAAATCTCACTTCACAAATATGGAAAATGGAGACCCACACAATGACTGGCTCATGTTAAACAATGTTTGTCTGATTTGTAGAGAAAAAACTAATACAGGCTAGTAAAAACATTTCCAGAGAATGGTGAAAAATGAGAGACTGTAAAACAGAAGCTCAGGAGGAAGCCTGGCAGACATCCGCAGGCTGGAGACACACGGGACAGCTTAGACCCATGCTGATTTTTTAAAAACATTGTGTGATTAATCGCGTTCCTACTGTGGTCATGGAGATTCTTTAAGGAGGGCCCTAAGATGGAGAGCAGCTCGGACAGGCAGAATCACGGCCCCCAAAACGTCCACATCTTAATCCCCGAACTCCGGGAACGTGCAGCAGCCAGTCAGGGCCAACGGTTTAGACATGGCAGCCGCTGTGGGAGACTGCCCTTCTCCCTCCCCTCCCCTTCCCTCCCTCCGGAGACACTGTCAGCCACTCCATCCAGCAACAGACTGCTCCCCCAGCCAGGCACCCATCTGCAGGAGGGGCTGGTGCTCAGATGAGGCGTGGGCGCTGCCAAGGAGGCAGTACCCACCGGTGACGCCTGCAAACACTGCAACCTGCCACGGTGACCCGTCCGCAGCCAGGAACGGGGGACACTCCGTGGGAACCCAACGTGCCCACATTTCAAGTTAGGTTAACTTAAGAGATGCTACTGACCATTTAGAAGCTGAACGATGCTGGTTGCTGTTTACACGCTTTAAAAATTGTTTTTCAAGGTTTAGAGAAATTTACCGAGGAGATGACCTGGGCCCTAACGCAGTGAGCAGAAGCTGGGGGGACGGGGAGCCTCGGCGGGAAACTGCAGGGACCGCAAGGGGCGCGGACCAAGTGAGGGGCACAAGGTGGGGCACAGCACGCACAGAGCACTGGTCATGTCAGGCTTCACGTTGCCACTGCTCCCCACCCTCCCACCTCCTCAGCGATTCCTGGCAGCCACCATGGGACAGGCCTAACGCTGCGGTTCCTGGCGGATCTTAGAGTCTGTCACCCTGAACAGTTACAGTGACACGTGGCCAATATCCCAACAGAGGTTTGGAGGGAATGCCAGTATTACCCTTACAGACTCCAGAGACACGGAAGGATAACAAGGGAATTAACAGGAACACTTTCATGCTGATAAATCCAACAGCTCTGATAAAGTGCACACAGTCCTGAAAAGCAAACTATGGGGGCACCTGGGTGGCTCAGTCGGTGAAGTGTCTGCCTTCAGCTCAAGTCATGATCCTGGAATCCTGGGATCAAGCCCCGCATCGGGCTCCCTGCTCAGTGGGGAGCCTGCTTCTCCCTCTGCCCCCCACCCCGCTTGTGCTCGCTCTCTCTCTCAAATAAATAAATCTTTTTTAAGAAAAAAAAGCAAACTATGAAAGCTTACTCAGGCAGAAACTGATAACAAGAATAACCTTTTATCTGTTAACTTAATTTATAGTGAAAAACCTTCCCACACACACATACACACAAAGCCACAAAAAACTCCAGGCCAGACTTCGCTAGTAAATTCATATAAGGTAGAAATAATAGCAACTCTACTCTAATTTAAAGTCTTCCAGAAGATTGAAAAAGAAGGCTTCTAAACTCATTCTATGAGGCCTGCATTACATTAATGCCAAAACCAGGCAATGGCCCAGGAATACGAAGTACAAACTAATATCTCTCATAAACACAGACACCAAAATCCTCAAAAGTAATAGCACATCAAGCCCAGTGACATAAAAAATAGTGCATTGACAAAACAGGGTTTATCCCAAAAATGAAAGGTTGGTTTAACATTCGTATAAATCCATCAATATAAAGCATCATATCAGCAAACTACAAAAGAAAAATCATAGATTATCTCGATAAACACACAAAAACGGCACTTGGAGGAAAAAACCCCACATCCGTTCCTGATAAAAACCCTTCAACAATCAATGAGGAATGCCTCCAATGGAGTGAGCACGTGTGTAAGCACTGCTAATGCGGTAGCTCATGGCAAAGCATGGCGTGTCTTCTCATCAGAAACAAGATGGGGTGGAGGGTCCACCAGCTCTTCCCACGCCATGCTGGGCTCCAGCTGATGCAAGACAAGGCAAGGAAGCGAAAGGATCCCTTCTGCAGACAATCCAATAGAATCTATTTAAAAATCTGTTACGACAAACAGGTGAATTCAGAAAAGCCTTTGGGCTACAGGATGAATGTACAAATCCCTCCTTTTTATTGGTTGGAGAAAAGCTATCTTTCTCCCTCACTCCCACAGGGTAGTTTCTCCAGATATGAAATTCGAGACTGGGGCTCTGCCCTTTTGAGACTTCTACTCCGCTCTCCTGTGGCGTGCATGGTTTCTGATCACTGCTCCTCTGTAGGTAAGGTGTGCTTTCTTTGGCTCAACATTTGCTCTTTGGCTTTAGTGGCCTCCAGTACTTTCTGTCTGCTTGCTTTTTTTTTTTTAATTTAAAAAAATTTAAAAATTTAATTTAAAAAATTTTTTTAGTTTCAAGCCAACATATAGTACAATAGTTTCAAATGCAGTGTTCATTAATTCATCAGTTGTGTATAACATCCAGTGTGTCTGCTTGCTTTTTAAAGAGATCCACCGCCAGAGCCAGCCAGGCGCCATGTCCTGCAGTTTTCACTTGATGTGCCCAAGTTTTGGACTTTTTGGCACTTACTCACCTGGTATTCCCTGAGCTTCCTTGATCTGTGGTTTGGTTTGTGTCATTAGTTTTGGAAAATTCTCAATTATTATTTCAAATCTTCCTCCTGCTCCCTTCCCTCTTCTCCCACTGTTCCCTGTGCATGTGTGTGTGTCACACCATTTTGTGATTGCCTCAAAACACCAGGGCGTTCTGTTCTGCTTCTTTCACTCTTGTTTCTCTTTGCTTTTCTGTTTGGGAAATTTCCACGGACTTAGCCTAAAGCTGTCCTGAGGGTTTCGTTCCTCGGCCAGGTCAGGTCTATCAAATGCATTCATTCCTGTGTTTCTTACTTCTAGGATTTCTCTAGATGCTCTGCTCATGTTCCCCATCCACGGCGTCCACCGTTTCCACACAGCCTTTGGCATGTTACCCACAGCTGCCTCCTGCCACATCCCAGTCTGCTGGGATTTCACAGGGGCCCGTTAGTTTTCAGGGAGCCGTGCCCTGGGCTGTGCCCTCCGAGCACTTCTCAGGTGCCCTTCCCCCCTCAGGTGTCACCTCACTGACAGGGCACAGCTCCGGTGAGGCCTTTCCCTTGGTGGGGAGGTGTCTGCGGTGTCAGACCCCAGATGCCAGCCATCTTCCCCGCCTCCCTGACCAGACATGAGGGGGTTTCATCTGATCTTCACCATGGGAACCCAGGGGAGCCCGCTGCCTAGGCTCAAGGGGCTTCAGCTTGTCCATCCTCAGGACCCCGACTGGTTCCTGCTCCAGATACTTCTGCTTCTCTCACTGTGACTCTCCACCTCTGCCTGTGTCTCTGGCCCTCAAACTCTCTAGTGCATCTAAGAAGAGTCACTGACATCAGTCTGTCCACCGTTTTACTCGTTATGAAGGAAGAAGAGAGAACTTCCATGCTCTTTACATGTCAGAGCAGAAACCAGGAGTCTCCAGTAGAACCCCTTTGGGAACTGCATAGCAGTCTCTTAAAAAGAAAAATACTCCCTCCACATGGCCAAGCAATTCCACTCCTAGATGTCTGCCCAATGGAAAGGACAGTGCCCGTGAATACAGGACCGGCACGTCCATGTCCACACCAGCTTTATTTGTGACAGCCAAAAACCGAAAACAACCCAAGTCTCCATCAATAGGGATGTGGACAAACAGATGTGACACATTCGTACACTGAAACACTCAGCCGTAAAAAGGAAGAAATAAGACATGCAAAAACATGACTTAACCTCAAACAGCTTTTGTGGAAGAAGACAAAAATCAGTACCTACTATGGAAGTGAATTTATATAAAATTGTAGAAATGCAAATTAACCTTAGTGAAAGAAAGTGGACCAGTCGGTGGTCATCAGGGATGGGGTCCATAGGGGCGGGAGGGAGGAAATGCAGAGGCATGAGCAAATGGGTGACAACTGCATTATCTTGATTGTGGTGATGACTTCATGGGTGGAGATGTCAAAAGACATTACACTTTACAATATATGCGTTTGGTGTAGATTATGTCAATTGTGCCACAATAAAGCTGTTCTTAAAAAGAGAAAATAAATTAGCTTCATGTAACACTTAGGGATTGATTACAGAATATATACAATTACTTTTGTCGCTGCAAAAGACAAAAGTTTACAGCAGGATATTTTATTTTATTTTTTAATGTTTATTTATTTATTTAGGGGACAGGGAGCCTGAGCTGAGCATGGAGACTGACACGGGGCTCGATCTCACAACCCCAAGATCATGAACTGAGCTGAAACCAAGAGTCACATGCTCAACCGACTGAGCCACCCAGGTGTCCCGATTTTATTATTAAAAATTAATTCAGAGCTAGAAGACATCTGTAATGCACATGCCCTATTAAAAATGATATATTTTTAAGCAAATATACCCAAACTTATCCACCTAGCCAAATAAATGCTGCTTCCCCCAAAACACAGACTGTGAGAATGAACGTTCTTATTCTGGTATGTGGCCATTTGGACCGTCTCCTGGATCTGAAATTACTTCAGTCCCAGTTTATGAGCAACATAAGAAAGCTACTTTTATTGTTTTATGATCACACCTGGTAAATGAAATCCTTATTACATTTCCCACTTTAAAGCTAGGATTTCCAAAATGTATTTGAAAACAACACAATTTTGACACAGTGTAACACGGCCTTTTTACAATTTCCTTAGCGAGAATTTTTTTCAAGAACATTATCTTGGAACAAAATTGGCTTTGTCTTTCCTCCCATGGAACATACACACTGAAAAATCAGTCATTGAGAATAATAAAACTACATGTTTGTAAGTGGAAAAAAAGCTAATATCTGAAGTGAATAAAAAGCCTGACTGTGACACGGGCAAAAATATTAAAGTCCCCTCTGTTACCATCATGCTATCGTCCACCTTTGCAACAGCACGCACCTCCTCCGTGGTGTTTCTTATATTTGTTATTGCTTTAACTGTATGAGACACATTAACAAAATAGCTGTAAATATATCTAAGTTATGAAGTGTGAATACTGGAACAGACTTTGGCATCCACCATCCCAATCAGGAGCTGGACACCACGCAGTCTGGGCTCTTCCCCGCCCCGCCCTCACCTCCCGCACCACACTCCACTCCTGACCCACAGAACACCATGCAGAATCGGGAGTTTTTACTCCCATGTTCCAAAATACATGACCCTAACTGCGTAAGGGGATTCTTGCTCGAGCTCTGTAAAAATGGTGTTTCACTCAACACTATGTTCCCAAGATCAACAATCGCACACAGTCCTGTGTGGTCCATTCATTTTTACTGTTGTATTTCATGCACAGACATGCCACCATTTAGGCCACAGCCCCTGTTGATGGTGCTCGGTGGTTTCTCGTGTGCCCCAGGGCATGTCCTGACACCCTGCAGCTCTCAAACTGGACAGCAAAACCACACGCAGGGGCTCAATCCAAATGCAGACTCGTGCGTCCCACCCCCACCCTCAGTCACTGGCTCTGTGGCCAGAAGTCTTCATTGCAACACATGCATGGTCTCCACACATCTCACTTAAAAAACCATGTTCTACATAGACCCCTCGTGATTGCTGGAGCAAGGGGGCGCTCACACACTCAGACTCACAAGGTCGTGCTTTCCAATTTGCTGTATTATTTTTTATCCAAACCAACAGTACATATAAGTTCCAACAGTAAATGCTTGACAGAGCTTCCCAAATCTAATAGTTGTGAAATTGTATTTCATTTGGGCCTTAATTTTCCTTTTTTTTTATTCCTATATTTATTTCTTTGCTGACTATTCAGGTTTTCCCTTTTGTGACACACCTATTCATGTCTGCTGCCAATTTCCAATTCTCCTTTGGAAACGTGGAATTTTGTCTTTACTATCCTGGACGTCAGTGCTCTGTGGATTATATATGTGCAACAACACCTGGGCTTTACCATTTCACCTCTTCTAAGCTGTCCTATAGGGCTACAAATCTTTACCTTCAATGCAGTTGAATGTATCAATCTTTTGTAGTATGGTTAATGCATTTTTGGAGTTGTTTAATAAACACAAAATCATATAAATATTCTCTTAATTTTTAAAAAAGTTAGTGTTTTTCCTTTCACGTATGAGGCCTGAATTGTCTTTGGTGTGAGGTAGGGATCGGATTCGCTCCTTGTTCCGTATGGATAACTAGTAACACTAGAACCATTAATTACACAGGCCACTTTCTTCCCACTGACTTGTGGCTACATTTTCATATATGCTTGAATCAATCTGATGATCTCTTTCTAACCTCACTGGGCAATTCCTCCGTCCCAGTGCCAATCCTACATTCTAGCTGCTACAGCCCTGCCAGGCTTAAGGGAAACACTGCTTTCTTCTCCCTTCCCTCCTCCTGTTTTCTCTGCATCTCATCAACCCCGGCCTTTGCTTCAAATAAATTTAGGAATCAGATGTCCAATTCTACAAAAAAACTCTGGGGTGATTTGCACTGGAATAGCATCAAATCTACCTGGCAATATGGGGAAAACTGACATTTTTACAATATTACTTCTTCCTATTAATGCATGATGGTCTCTCATCTTGTCTTTTTTAACGTCTTTGTTCAAGTTTTTAAGTATTTCCATGGATATTTCAAGTCCCTTTATTTTTGTCAGATTTTCCCCACTGGGTGCCTTTTATAAAGTTTCTGTTGTTAGCATAAAGTGGGAACTTTTCAAATACTGAGTGATCTACTTTGACGGTTCTAAAATTTTAAATCCACAAAACACTAAAAAATTACTTCTGCTCCAGTTACTTACCACACTTCCCAACTCCCTTACAGTAACCACTTTTAATCATGTCTTCTATCTTTTCAAAGTTTTTTTTTTCCTTTGTGGTTACCCTTGAAATTTTACTATATGTATTTAACAAAGACAAAAAGTTAAAATTGTAATTCCCCAGCCAAACAAAAATAGAAATTTAAACCAATACCTCCAGACATTGCTGTATGTAGGTATGTCGGCATTTTGTCCATTTTGACAGCCCTCCTCTGTGACTTTTTTCTTCCTACAGCATTCTCAAGAAGGTGCATTAGAGAAGGAGCACTAGTGAACACCATCCTTGTTTATCAGACTCATTCTTGAGAGACAGCTTGCTGAGCTCACCAATCTAGATTCTTCCTCTCAGCACTCTGGAGCTCAGACAAAGCGACTGTGGAGAGACACAGACTTCTGGTTCTGGTTCCAAAACTTTCGAGGGAGGGTTTGGTAGAGTGCAAAAAGACTGCTCGGAGTGAGGGGACTCAGTGCCAAGTGTTAGAGAGGTGTTCTCTTTGGTTCCTGACACCTCTGTCAACCTTTTGGCCTGGTTAAGCCTCCCCTCTTCAGAGGATGCCTCCTGGGCCCACAAACTCCACAGGCATCACCTGCGCCTCACAGAGCTCCCAGAGCTGGAGATCTGTCTATTCTGGTTTCATTTTGACCAAAAGCTGCTTAAAAATGTTTTCATAAAGTTAGTTTTAAATTACTCAACATTTTCATAGGATTTCGTTCTCAGCTTCTTCCCACCATCATATGGACTGTATATCACACATTGCATATAACTGAGGTGTTCCCAGTTTCTGAAGTAATCTAACTTAATTTATTAAGGGAAACCAGAAAATCTATGCATAGTAAGCAAGACACATTTTGGTAGTATTATGATGAAATTATAGCAATTTAAGTTTTACCTTTGTGATTTCTTTTTTTTTTAATATTTATTTAAGTAATCTCTACATCTAACATGGGCCCAAACTCATGACCCCGTGATAAGTCGCATGCTCTCCCAACTGAGGACCATCTTCATGATTCTGTATGCTAACAGATGAAATTTTAAAATGTAACTGAAGATGTAATTCTCAAATGTGGACAATAATCACAGGTTTCTAAAGACCAAGATAAGAAAAATAAGTAATCAGTGAATTTCCACCCTCTGGGGACTGAATAGAGGCAGCGAGCCCTACCGGTCTGAAGAGGGTACCCTGGCAAGCTGTGTATGAACATCTCCTGAGGTTCCTGCACCCGCCACAACACTCTGCTCACGGGGTAGGAACGAATGGTGACCATGCAGCCACCACCAATTCAGACGCATATTCTCTCACAGGGGATGAATGGGGCCTACTTTCTGCAACTGCAATTTTTTTAAAACTTTTGAACAAGCTTAACTGTAGTAAGAACAGGACAAGCGTCTCATAAAACTCTGATGAACTTTGACAAGCACCTGCATTATATCAAAGTGTTAACTCCCTCCAGAAATTGTCGGGGCAGTGATGCTGGAATGGAGAAGCATAATTACGTGTCACTTAACGTTAGCCTAACAGACAGGAAATAGAACACAACCGATCTTTTAAGTCTAAAGTTAAAATTTTTCAAATGGGCAGTTCTATAATTTGTTTCTACATCACTGTGGTGTTTAGTAGCTGTTAACAATATTTCATCAAAGCAAAACATTTAAAAAAAATAAGTAAAATAATAAAAAAAGAGAGTCCTAATAAAATAAAACTTTGACAACAGTGATTAAGGAACGTGGATTTTTAATGAATTTCATATTGCAATGAAGACAGTCAACACTTAAAAACAATTACATCAATACATTAAAAACACTTGCTTCTACACAACACTTATAAATGCATACTTCCCCCCAAAGAAACTTGTTTTTCACAGATTTAAGCAACAAATGATTTACATAGGATTCTTCAAATTCCAAAATATGTACAGAATTTTTGTCTCTCCAGAAACTGATGTGCAGTGGTTTGAGAAAGAGTGCTGTTTTGTCCAACAACATAGTTCTTACGAAATTCTCTATCAATACACATTTTCCAGTAACCACACATTTTCCTTCCATTAAAAATGAAATTCTGGACATGTGAGCACACAGGACAAAACCACTCTCATTTCCAAACACTATTTCAGATGAGATCACGTGTGGCTGATCACATGGCTTAATTTCAGCCACACAGGTACATCCATGCACACAGACTCACACACATTCACACACACGCACACACATCCACACACACACGTGCACTCCCTATCCCAAATCTCCATGACTCCTGAAAACACCATCAAGGCCACAGCGGCAGCTGAACGGAACCATGTCCGAGGACAACGCGGTGGTTAGCAGTAGGGTGTCCTGCTCCTGGGACCGCACGCAAACACCATGAGGCCCGTGCCCCCGTGGAGAAGTGAGGAGGGAGGAGGCTGGCCCCTCCTGCTAGCGAGAAGGTCAGCAGCTGCTGGACACGGAGGGCACTAGTCTGCAGAGAACTGAATAGCATCAGAAATGTTGGAGTTAAAAGCTTCAAATTTTTTTAATCTGGCAGAAATCTGGTTCTTAAGTTTGATTTTGCTGTGTCTGTATACATTTTTCAATGTTCCTAACAATGATTCTAAGACACTCAGACATTCAAATTAAAATACAACAGGAGCCCAAGAGTGTGGACGCACAGCTCAGCATCCGAAGTCACCGGCGCTCTACTGCCGGGGGGCATGGTGCACTCGGGTCGGCAGGGGCTGGACACTGACGTTCTGGCCCACGTTCTCAGGTGTGGTGCGGGGAGATGCCAGGCTTTGGAAAGAGAGCTGCTCTGAAGCATTTGTTGTTTGTCCTCTAGTCTTTAGCCGGCAACCTCAACTCTAACTACATCATGATGGGTTTTTCCTGGCCCTTCTTCCCTTCCAGACTGTAAGTCATTTCAGAATCATTCCAGATAATTCAGGGCTGAAGCTACTAAGATGAGCTACCGCACACAGGACCTGAGCAAAAGGAGCCTCAAGAGAGGTGCATTCACATAGGACTGAGGACAGCCCACACACTCTGCTCACACCACACCCTGCCAAACGGCACTCCACCAGCGGTCACCACTGGAGGTGGGGGGCACCCATGATCACTGCCACTGTTCCCCTCTGGGCCTCTCCAAGCAGACACATTCAAAATATTAAAATGAGGAGGGCAGTACACGGAGATGGCTCTTTATCAAAACTGTAATTGAGCAAGAAACATGAACTCACAAACACCAGACAACAGTAACCCCTAAGAAGGCAAGAGTGACAGGCTCGCCCAGGCAATGGGAGGACTGGCGCTGA
Source organism: Callorhinus ursinus (assembly GCF_003265705.2). Lineage (NCBI taxonomy): Eukaryota > Metazoa > Chordata > Mammalia > Carnivora > Otariidae > Callorhinus > Callorhinus ursinus. Next base: position 15,255,985 of record NW_027397098.1, read on the forward strand.
GAGGTGTCCCAGCTGCCGAAACAGGAGCATCCTGTACCCTGCGAAGAATGGTTTCCGCTACCACCTTATCAGCTAATGTGAGAGCTCTCGTCCTCAGGATACATTTGCTATGATTGTCTTTCTTGCCTTCTGAACTGAATTCGGCAGTCAAAAGTGCTCTAGCTAGGCAACAGTGAGACTCCCACGTTTTCCAAATACATTGATTTTTGAGGTAGTACTCATTTATTTGCATTGTTGGCTCTCAAACACCACCAAGGAAGTGAACCCATTTAGAAATACACAAACCAAAGTGTAGAAAATAAATAAGGTTTTGTTTTCAGGTAGCAGGCAGGGCCTTCTTTACAAGCTCAAGTCACATTCACTGGATAAGTTATTTGAAATTTCTTAAAAACTGTTTATAACCATAGCTATAAACTAAAGTGCTTTAAATTTTGCTTAGTATCTGAAATCAGTGATTGGAATTGTATTTTTGAATTTGCTAATATGAGACCTCAGGAGATTGACATGATTTTCTATAAAAAGAGCAGAAACTTTTCCTTTTCAAAAAAAAAAAAAACTTTCCAAATGTTGCAAAGTTGGCATTCTGTTATTAACTTCCCGATTCCAGGTAAATTTTACACAACTATACCAGAATATGGAGTTGAAGCTGAATTACACCACAGCACATGCTAAACCCTCAGACGGAAGTAAACATGAAATCTCTCATCACGCCTGCCAATCGCCAGCCAATACTTATACAGCTCCATGACCTTCCCGGGACAAGGTAGATGTGTAAGACGATTCCAGAAATGCCACAGACTGCTTACGCCTCACAGTAAGTACACGGGTTCACACTGAACTCCGCAAATGTAATGCCCTCCTGTCATCTGTCGAACGCCAGGAACTCACAACACACAACGCGCTACGGGGAAGGGGGCTTCATGTCCACTGACCAGAGGGTGCCAACACACACACACACAAGATGAAAATAAGACATGTGACCATACATTTTGCTGTACATTTCATGCAAGCTCGGCACAATGGGAAAAGAACATACAAACCACCCTTTCCAGGGTGCAACTCTCACAAAAAGGGCTTGAAGAACAGGAGAAAAGCGACACCAGTCCATAGGTCCATGGTGAACTACGCAGCTAAGGACGCCGGCGACCTTATTTCTCTTGTAACAATGCAGGGATGTTGATGTTCCAGCCAATGGCTTGCCTGTCAAACCCGCAGGTGAACAGATTGCACATGGGGTGGTCCTCACTCCACGCCGAGCAGCACACCATTCTTCTGTGGCCCTATTTCCAATCACACAAACCAGAATTAGTATATTATTCGCAAAGCACACATACTATAAAACTTCAGCCAAATTAACAACTACACCACGACAGAATGGAAAGAGCACCACTTAACGGGCAGCATTAGTCAAAGTGAGCCAGAAACACTGCGCATGTGCCGTGGGGGAGTGGAGGCGAAGAGAGTGGCGTCAGAACACATGACGAAGTCAGTGAGATTCACACCTACACCATTCCGGGGTTCTTTAAAAATGAGTGGGATTACAGTCAGAAAAAAAAAATAAATGATGAATTTGAAGTTTTTTAATGAGGCTAGATGATATTTGGGAATATATTAAATGAAACTCATTTAAAGACCTCAAAGATCACTGTAACAGATAACTGACTCAGGTAATTAAGGACCCAGAAAAATAAATTTGGTACCAAATAAAACAAGGATAAAATAAACGGCCCTCCAAGTAAATTCCTGCCACCTTCAGAATTCCAGCTATGGAAAAAATTACTGCAAAATATCAGCAAAGTTTATAGTGGGATATCCCTAGTGCACATGTAGAGAGATACGAGCAGCGCCTTAGGACACGTGCATACACTCCAGAAACGCGGTTGGTCTAATATGCTGCTGTTACTATAGCAACACACAATAAAGTAATGGAAGTAGAATTAAGAAAAGCTCACAGAAATTCAGTAAGTAAAACAAAACACTCAAAAGAATGACACAAAAGTTCCCTCTGCTAACACTTCACATATGAACAATGCTATCCACACATGTGAGAGAGACAACAACAGGCCACAGAATAAAGGTATTGCAAATGCAAGCCCACATCACAAAGTGTTTCAAGAGCAACATTCTATCACTTCTCTGTTAAGAACCCAAGGAAAAAGAGTGAACAACACATCTGTTAACTGGTAGTAAATTCAAGAGTCTGCGCAGGAACCAGTTAAAGATGATCAATCAACTCAAGGCATTCACGGTAGAAAGCAAATGAGTGTGTGGAAGAGACCCCGTGGCACCCAGAACAATGATCTGTATGCACAGCTCACCCAGGACGGAGCTGGAAGCCAACTCGGGTTTGGAGTCCAGCCTCCCATCTCCCATGGATTGCCTGAGTGTGCAGGGACATGTGTGGGGCACGCATCCGAAGAGGTTCTGTGGGCACATGTGTTCTGAAAATGCCGTGCACCCACCCAAGGGTCATGGCACGCATCCTGGAGAGGGTGCGGCACGCCCACCCCGGGACCCTGTGTCCTTGCCATAAAACCTCTGACACCGCGCGCAGAGCCTCCCTGCCCAGTCTCTCCTAGGACTCTACAGAGCTCGCCTCGCTTGAAACCCACTTTTGGGAAATGCCACACGCACTCTCCCCAAAGTAAGAGAGCTTTACACTGTTAGCCACCTTCACTCTCACTACCAAGATCAAATACGGGTTGTTGTTTTCTCTGCCTCCAATCCGTCAGCTGAAGGAAGCTGGGGCAATACAAGCCAGGGATTTCCAGCTGGGGTTCTGTGACACTGAAAACCGTATCTGTGTCTCAGAAGAGGCGTTACAAGCTCAGAATGAACTGAAATGTTACTCACTACTCTTAAAAATAACTATTTAACACACCGCTTTAAAAGGGTATAAATCCAAGCACAACAAATTCTACAGTTTCAACAAGGCTGAAATCACCTCAGTGGAATTAGTACCACCGAGAACCTCTCTTGCAGAAAATCTTGTCAAAGTAGTGAGGTTCCACACTCACAAGACGGTGCTGTGTTTCAAGGGCAGACCTCCCGTGCGGCAGGGCAACATCAGGGAACACACGGGCACATCGGGAAGAGAAGCCACCATGTTAGCGATGCCACGTGGGTGGCACACCCGAGACTCTCGGCGGGAACCAAGCATGAAAAATTCCCTTTGTTAGCGGGTGTAAAGCTCTTATCGGGTACTCTAAATTTCATGAGTAGTTTCGATGATGTGTACTCAAGTAAAAGTTCAATAACCCACTTCCAACAATACATGTGCCAGCCCTAAAAGGGGAGAACAGATGAAACAATCCCATCTTAAGCGCAGAGGCCTTTCACAGAAAGTCGGTGCCACTTAAAGAAAAGTCGTTGCCCAGCTGACAGCAGAGTCCCCCACAGTCGTCCTCCGAGACCACCCTCAGTCGAGCGTTCCTGAAGCCACAGCCCGCGCAGGGCCGGCCTGATGGTCACTGTCCGTGAGGCTGCACACGAGGAGGACACAGGGTGTCTCCGTGAAGGTCAGCAGAGCTGCGGCCGTCAGCAGCAAGCGTGGCGGGCGCCGGGGGGCACAGACACCCTGACGGCAGGGTCAGGGGCCGCCCGAGGGTACTAGCTCACCCACAAAGCTGTGTGCCACAGCGACACAGAAAACACCAAGGGAAGCAAAGGAGAGGGGCCGCAGGGTGAGGCTCCATCAAGCACCGAGCCTGCAGAGACACTGCTCCCACAGAAGGAGCCAGCCTCTCCCCACACTTGCAGTGGCCCAGGAACGAGCTACGCACAGGGGCCCAGGTGGCCCTCAAGAGATCCCGCATCAGCAGGTGTAAGCTGGTGCCACGAGCACCAACCAGTTCTCAGCACACGGAGACACCTTGGCGGGCGGTCCAGCCAGCACAGCAGACACCAGGCTGCTCCCAGTGCATCGTCTGAGCTACATCTACATGGGGTCCCCTTGTCCTGGACCTGCCATGGAAAGGTGTCTTCTGGTTGTGGGTGGAGGTGGGTCCACACCACGGCTTCTGTGTCACCACATTCAGTACTCCTCGCCTAACACCCTTCCGGCTGCATACTTTCACTTGCCAAGATCCGAGTTTGCTTTCCAATGTGGAAACCACTACCACACACGCAAACAGCTCTGCAAATCAGAGTGAGGAACTGAGTGTGCAATCTTAACTGACGTTTTTAAAAAACCTGACACTCTCAGTTGAGGGATTGGGAAACAGTTTCAACTTTAAATTTTATGAGCTCTAAATACAGATCAAGTATTTCCAACGAAAATCTAGCATCCAAAGACAATAGGAAAACAAGAATGCAAAATCTCTAATGCTGTTATATCGATTAGTTGAAATTATATTATCTCGAGTATATCAGCATAAGTTAAACACACTACTAAAATGAGTTTCTCTTTTTTTTTTTTAGAAAACATAAAAAGATGTGGGGCTCACAGTCTATTTCTGTTAGTGGTGACCTAGGACGCAGACTCCCAGTTGTCCCTAAGGCTCTCTGCCAACACACGGACCAAGAGCACAGTTACCTGCCGGCTGCTCCGGGGGAGTCGTGCTAGCCTCACACCGGACATGTCGAACAATCTCACTTGTCGGTTGTCATGCGGGAGGGCAATAATTTTTTGGCCAACGCATACATTGATCCTGCAAAGAAGAGATAAAAGGGGGTTACATACAAAGCGGTGACAGCACGCGTGTCTGAATTTACAGAGCATCACGCAGTAGGAGATGCCACACCATTCACATTTCCAAGCAAAACACATGGGCAAACCGCAGGTATCAGCCGTCGGCAGCATCAGAACGCAGAGACCACATGGCTGACATGTAACGTGCACACGCTACATAGCGGCTCAAACACAGCCCATTCCCGGCCCACGAAGCTCACTTCACCAGCCGGATTTTATACTTACATTTCAGCATACAGGAGATACGAAAATATACATTAGAGGATCAATAAAAAATATTACCCCCAAAAACACACTTCCCCAGAAGTCAAAGCTGCGGTTCCAAAGATCTATTAAACGCTAACTTTATGTGGACAAGACAGCACATTGTAACCCACCCTCTCAACGCACGACAAACAGCTCCGTTCACCTGTTGATGGCGGAGTCTGTGCGGATCGTCGCAATGGGAGATCTCATGTTCCTTAAGTCCCAGACCTTCACGGTGCGGTCATCACTGCCCGAAACAACATTATCTCCCACGGTGAACACAGCAGAGGTCACGGTGCTGCAAGGAAAGGGCGCAGGGTCAGAAGACCATAAGGAAGTCCCAGGGGGCAGACACAAGTCCTCTCCACCGTGGGACGAGCACATGGGCTCGCTGCCAGAGACCCTGACGCGGCAGGAAGGAAGGAGACTGGAGACACGGAAGCTGATGGCTGTCCCTGCTAACTGCTCCTCCTGCTGAAACCTCTCTGTAAGAGTAAACGTAAGCACACCCAACTTCTCAGCACACGAGAAAATCAGTCCATTCTATTCTGTTCCACCTTCTCAGGCAACGGAGTGAAGAGAAGCTACCAGAAGACATGGATTACACAGAACCTGCCAAACGTCTATATACTCACACCTGATACCAGAAGATTAAGGAAAAAAATCCATGCCAACTTTCAGTTTAACCAGAACACCGGAGAAAAACTTATTCCTTTAACTCAACCACCACCACTACCACCAGCTTAAAAATGTGCAAAGAGGGGCACTTGGGTGTCTCAGTCGGTTAAGCGTCCGACTCTTGGTTTTAGCTCAGGTCATGATCTCATGGTCCTGGGATCTGGCCCGCATTGGGCTCCACGCTCAGCAGGGAGTCTGCAAGAGATTGTTGCATATTCTCTCTCCCTCTCCCTCTGCTCTTCCCCCATTTAACACATGCACTCTCTCTTTTCTCCCTAAAATAAATAAATCTTAAAAAAAAAAAAAAAAAAAGCAGGGCACCTGGGTGGCTCAGTCATTAAGCATCTGCCTTCGGCTCAGGTCATGATCCCAGGGTCCTGGGATCGAGCCCCGCATCAGGCTCCCTGCTCCACGGGGAGCCTGCTTCTCCCTCTCCCACTCCCCCTGCTTGTGTTCCCTCTCTCACTGTGTCTCTGTCAAAAAAATAAATAAAATCTTGGGGCACCTGGGTGGCTCAGTCGTTAAGCGTCTGCCTTCGGCTCAGGTCATGGTCCCAGGGTCCTGGGATCGAGCCCCGCATTGGGCTCCCTGCTCGGCGGGAAGCCTGCTTCTCCCTCTCCCACTCCCCCTGCTTGTGTTCCCTCTCTCACTGTGTCTCTCTCTGTCAAATAAATAAATAAAATCTTAAAAAAAAAAAAGTGCAAAGAACTTAAATAGACCTTTCTCCAAGGAAGATTTATGAATGCTCAAAAAGCCCATGAAAAGACACTCAACATTACTGATCATCAGGGAAATGCAAACGAAAACCACGGGATCCCACCTCACACCCACTAGAAGGCCTACCATCAAAACAAACAAACAACAACAAAAAAAAACCAGAACACGAGCACCGGTGAGGACGTGGAGAAAGGACCCTCCTGCACTGTCGGTGGGAACGCAAGCTGGTGCAGCCACTCTGGAAACCAGTATGGAGGTTCCTCAAGAAGTTAAAAATGGAGCTACCCACAATTGGGCATATATCCTGCAGAAATGAACTCAGTACCTTGAAGAGCTATGTGCGTTCCCATGTTCACTGCAGCACGACTCACAGTAGCCAAGACACAGGAGCCACCTAAGCGGCTGTCCACAGACGAATGGACAGAGAAGATGTGGTGTCTGTATAAACAATGGGATCTTATTCAGCCATAAAAAAGAAGGAAATCCTGCTATTTGTCACACGTGGACAAATGTGGAGGTCACTGAGACCTGAGAGGGACCCACGTGTGACGCACCGAGAACGGGGAGGGGAGGAGGGCAAGCCCAGAACTTCAACCTGACGACGCACCTGAACTCCCTCTTCCAAACACAAAGAGCAATGTGAGGGCTGGCCTGGAAACGAGGTTGCTGCGCCAGGTGCAGGGGCCACCAGAAGCTCTAAGGACTTCAACCACAAACAGGGCTGTGCAGACGCCTGGGGCTTCTCCGTGGACTCTCGTCCTCAGGGGGTTGTAAGCATTCTGCTACATTAATGGAAAAAGTCTCCACATGAGACCGCCTCAGCTTACGTTAATGAAATGCTGAGAGCCATTAGATCTTTAACAAATCACAATCCTGACAGGTACTGTAGGGCATCAAAGGGAAAAGCTGGTGAGGGGGCAATCGTTCTAAAGGCACCCTCAGGTTCGGGTCCCACGGGGAAGCGGCCGAGCCACGACCGCTCGCTGGAAAAGCTCAGACTCTGCCCAACTCCAGCCAACTCATTTATCTTGTCGCCGAGAGCAGCCGAGCATGTGCTTCCAGCTGACAGCGCGGTACCTTCTCACCGCACACCACTGCCTGGTCTGGAACATTCTGCTCCCTCCGTGGGTCTCAATCAACGGAAAGACTGTAATGCTAGCACTCCTCATTAGGACGAACAGCTGTCTTCCCAGTCACACAGAGACACAAGACTGTTTTGCATAACAATCTGCCGGAATTTCACAGCTCAGAAAAAAAACACATGATGTGGAAAATGCTGAAGCAGTGCACTTTCCCAGCCCCGCGTAGGAAACGGACTGCAGAGCTTCCCACAAACAAGTCCTACTTTTACACCAGAAGAAAAGACCAGAGGAGCAAGCACAAAGAGACGCCCGGGGGGCAGGGGCGTCCTCCCTCTCCACACACACACCAGAGCCCCCTTGGAAAAGCACATCCAGGGAGAGGTCAGTGTGGCTTTCTCACTCTGGCCTGTCAACCTGGCAAGTACGTGGCCACATTCACAGAAAAGGCCATGTTCAACACGGTTGTGGCCCACCCACGCCGGCACGACACACAGAGCAGGGCTCTCGGACCAGCCAACCAGACTCACTCACACACCTGCACGGAAGACGCGGACGGTGACTGCGCGTCTGGGTACATCGTCACATGGCCACAGTCCTCTCTGACCACCACTTCCCAGTGTGTTCCATCAACTACACTTGTAACCGACGAAACAAGTCTCCAGGCCAGCCACACTAACACGGAGGGGGCCAGAGAGGGCACTCGCCTCGGCCCTTCCCACCCCGGGTGCCTCTCAGGGCGCTGACGGCGCAATGGTGGCCTGGGTCTTCAGATCTCAGGCGCCTGAATGAGAAAACAAAAACTCTTCTCCAAACAAAACACGCTTCTGAACACTGCTCCGTGGCTAACTCTCACAAAACCAGGCCCTGAGATAAAAGGCATTCAAAGGAAAAGTTACACTTGTGTCACACGTGATTCTTTTTCAGGATTTAAATCTGAAGCACTCCCTGGAAAAAGAAGTTACAGCAGGAGGAGCTCAATATTCCAGGCTGGTTACACTGCTCTCTGAACCTCCCTCTGCGGCATAACGGACAGACGCCCCATCTGCGCCACCGACAGGACCGAACGACAGAACCGCTCACTCCCCAGGGTTCTAGTCCCCACGATGGGCCAGGCCTGCTTCGTGTGAGAGCGCACGCCACCACGAAGAACGTACACAGCACACATCTCGGCGGGGCGGCGACAGTCCTCGCTCTAACGGCACACGTGCAGTTCTCAGGCAGCAGGGAGCGTGACAGGCCGCTGAGACCCGCTGCGGCGAAGACCTGTGCCGAGGCTTCAGAGAAGCTTCCACCATCACCAGGGTCAACCCCCCCCACACCCAGGAGACGGCTCCTGAGTGGCTTCAGGAATGTGCCAAACAACACTTAGTTGACCTGGCTAAATCCTCCTCCTTGGTATTTGATTAACTGAATTAAGAAGGTTATTCAAAGAGGGTAATTCCACACAACCTGAATTAAAAGGGAAACAGAAAAGTTAAATTTAGTAAGATTTACAGGGTAACTTCATGCTTGTAATAGGAAGGGTCAAGGCTCTGATTTCCTTTCTGTGAAGTCTGGTCACTGCTTCATTCTTCCTCTTTTTTTTCCCCCCTTTCCTTCAAAGATTTTATTCATTCATTCGACAGAGAGCAAGCGAGAGCACCAGCAGGGGGAGCAGCAGAGGCAGTGGGAGAAGCCGAACCCTCGCTGAGCAGGGAGCCCAATGTGCGGCTCGATCCCAGGACCCTGAGGATCATGACCTGAGCCGAAGGCAGACACTTAACCGACTGAGCCACCCAGGCGTCCGTTTCACTCTTCTTAAACGGTGTTAACAGCCAACCATAAATAAGTTTTGAATATGTGTAATTATATCAACAATTGTGGCAAAATCGGAATGTGCTCCATTTAAATGAGGTAAAGAATGATCTCCCTCAGGTTTTAACAAGCTAACTGTTCATTCCCTTGGTTCCTGAACGTAACTTCACTGGTTACATGCTAATCAACTCACAGCCAATGTCCCAATATCACCGTTATGTGATTCTGTGTATAAAAACTGGGAAGTGAAGAATTTAAAAGGATTCGTTTACTTAAATCTTTCAAAAGGAAAACTTTTACAACCACTTTGAAAGGACGAGAATATAGACAAGCCCTATTCATCAGAATAATCAGGAAAATTAAAGTCAGAAATGTATTAGGAGCCCTAAGATTTTTACTCTCAAATACATTAGGAGATGAGCCAAAAACTGCATCAAAGATCTGGTGCTTTCCTGAAGACGTCCCAGACGGCAGCAAGCCCAACCCTGGGTCCGTGGTGACCTGCCATACACACAGGAAGGTCCCTCTTCTTCACTGGTTATGGGAGAGGTTGACCTAGACGTGCCTCGTGCCGGAGTGGGGGTGACGGCCCCTAAACACTGGACTGCAGGTGCCGGGGGCCCTCACGGCCCGAGGACTGCGTGCAAATGTGCTTCAGAACCGGGAGTGTGCATGCGCCTGGCCAAACTGGCACGGGCTACATGGAAGATGACGTGTGACGTGCAGATATGTGCACACGGATGTTCCAGCATGCCCACGAGAAGGGGCGCGGGCTGCATGGAACATGGAATATGTGTGCACGTATGCATTAAACAAGCCAGAACCAAGCTCACACCGACACTGAAGGGGCTGCTACCTCAGCCACTCTGACGAACAAGTGTCCTGTAATCAGGGTTTCGATTTGCTACTGAAGGAGCCTGAGGAGACAAGAAACACTTGGCACCAGGGAGCACCCATGGCTCCCACACCCAAGCAAGGACAGCGACAGAAAACCCCAGGTCATGCTGAAAGGTCAGAGTTAGCTATCATCAGTCTTCTGACTCCCCATCTCCTTATTCACGTGGGAGACGAACCCGAGCGACAGGCACCTTCTGTGCCTGATCATATGAGGACTGACTCTCTGGGGGTCCTGGTGCTCACGGGCCCAAGACAGGCGCTGCCCTGGACTGGGGACCACAGCCGCCTCTACTCACCAGTCACGTGAGCTGTCACAATCACGGGGGTGGGGGACTGCCACACACACGATGGGAAAATACTTTTATTCCTTCAGTTTACTAAGCCTTAGCCAGACTAGACTCCCTTAAGCAAAGGTTCAGACCTTGTGGGGCATGGCCAAAGCAAGCAGCTCTCCAGGCTGCAAGTCCCAGTGCCCTGTCCTGTGTGTGAGGCAAGGAACCCAGGAGACAAATGGCTGCCATCCCAAGAAGTTCGCGCATACTGCTCCCCAGCCTTCTCTGCAGGGACACTTCACGCTTCATCAGACCAGGTGGGTAACAGCACGGGGTCTACAGTCTCTGGGTTAAGTACCAGCACTCAACTCCATGGACTCTGCAATGAGTACTAATAACACTCAGCCCTGGAGTCTCTGGACTGAGTGCCAACATCTGGCTCAGTGTGGGGCTCCAACAGCATGTAGGAAGCTGCTGGAAGTGTCCAAAGTCCCTCTCTGTACACACACACACACACACACTTTAAATAGTCTTTTTAAAAAAGGTCTGGTCCTTGAGGGATTCTGGAGAAACCAGTCAGTGGAGCCTCTGAGGACAGAGGGAAATGGAGTGTTACTCCGCTGTCAGCAGCATCTGCACCCTGCGGGCCCAACGGCAAGGCTGAGTGCAAAAGCAAGCGCAGATGCTGAATGGGTGATCTGAGGCCCACCTGGGCCCGGCATGGGCAGTCAGGCGCCAGGCGCACAGACCATGAGCACCACCATCTTCCAAAAGCAAGCACTGCCTTCAGGCGGCTGCTCCCTCCCCACCCTGCTCGCCGCACACCTCACTCGGCGCCTTTTGCCAACACGACCAGGCTGGTCCACACACATCTCAGGTCCATCTTAGTGAGTCTGTAACAGTTAGGAAGTGTTTAGTCTGTGTTAACAGCCTGACGATTCTTCTTCAGGTCATCTCAGTGAAAAGTGAAGCAACTGATAACTCACAACAAATCTGTCAAGTAAAGTGATTTAAACACATGAATTTCCTTAAAGTCCTTATTTTTATTAGGTACCTATTAGCCCTTCTTAAATGAGGAATTTTCAAAGAGTAAATAAATATTAAATCTCCTCTTACTTTGAAAAACTGTACTCTGAATTGGAAACAACTTTTAAATGTATCAAGAGGGGACTGTTAAGTAAATTCTCAAGTCCCCAAACTACAGACTAGAAGCCGGAGGTGAAGGGGAGGTGCGGGTGCCGACACAGGACAACCCGCAAAATCTCTCCGCAAAATCCAATGACACCTGAAAAACGGCCGCATTTACAGGAAAACCACAGCCTTGTCTGCGAACGCGAGGTGTGGAGCTGCCCCTCAGCAGCTCTAGTTGCTCACTGTATTCACTAACCTCTCCTTGCTCATTTCCATGAAAATGTGCACTAAAAATGACACGTCCTAAATACACCATAACACAACCACTGGGGCAGTATACTGGGGCTGTCCTTAGTCTCTCTCGACCTTGGTTTTATGATAACTTTATTAACCAACTATTACCAGGAATTACATGACATGCTAAACCTTCTCAAAATTATTTTCGAACCATCTAATTAAAAAGAAGACAATTCCAGACTCTCGGGCACCTGGGCAGGGAGTGTAAAAGTGAAAGGAGTTTAGGCTCAATGAGCATTCAGCCGCTGTGATGCTACAAGGCCCCCTTCTTCCTCAACTGTCACTCCCACCCCAGGGGCTCTTCTGAAGCTATCCTCCAGTACACCCAGAAGAAACCATGCAGTACAACATGGATCTCCTCATCCTCCTCACAGACAAGGGCTCACAAGTGATCACCAAGAATAACGGACCTACAAACCAAATGCAGTCTACCAAAATCTCAGCCTCCAAGGTGGTCCATCACCAGACAGCCCCCATACACCCCCAACATGGGCCTGCACACAGAACACTTAAAATCCACCATCACCCAGTTAAAAATGTCATGCTGTCAAAATGCTTTTTCTCTGGACGTCTGGGTGGCTCAGTCGGTTAAGCGACTGCCTTCAGCTCAGGTCATGAGCCTTGGCATCCCAGGATCCAGTCCCGCATCCGGCTCCCTGCTCAGCGGGGAGTCTGCTTCTCCCTCTGACTCTCCCCCTTCTCATGCTCTCTCTCTGTCACGCACTCTCTCCCTCAAGTAAATAATAAGAAAATAAAATCTTTAAAAAAAATGCTTTTTCTCTTCAAAAGCAAAGAAAACTGCTAATCGCATGACACAAAATTTAAAGCTATTTTCATCTCATACATATATGACCGAGAATTTGGTATTTAGTATTAAATACCTTCCCTGGTTATTTGGGAATAAAAGCATATGAAAATGTCTTAGCTTTAGAGCAACCATTATCATTTCTCATCTGATTTTTTTTTTTTTAATTTTGTTTTGTTAGATGTGGTGTTTTGTTTTCTTTAGAAGAAAACACCAAAGTTCACATTTGGAGGATAAAGTTATAATCATATGGGAAGAATTAAAGCAAAACAGGAAGAAAAAAAAAAAACCAACTTTGCATTCTCAGATATTTTACCCATGTTGAGTTAATTTCAGAGTTTCTTCAATGCCAGAGTTTACTCACACTTATGAATACTGTCAGCTGGGTACAGACTGGAGTCATTGGCCACCCACGGAGGAAGCTTAATGACCAGTGACTGCCTCAACTGTCAGTCCCTTTTTATAGCAATTGAAACAAAACAAAAACTAAGAAAAGTGGGGGGCCCTTCACCACGACCCACAGAGGAGGGCAGTGCCAGGAGGGAGGAAGCCAGGACCTCCTGTTAGAGGACAATCCAGATTTTGGCAGCTCTCATGTTCCTTTCAAAGGACAGTTAGTGGACTGAACCTTACGATGAGCTTTATTACCATCAAAGCCTCTTGCAGAAGGTCTCTGTATGCACAACCCACAAGGCCAGAGTCCGGCTGGGATCAGTGGGGTGCTGCACCCCACCACCCGGAGCATGCACCACTGTTCGGGAAGGGAAGGGCAAGCTGTCCTTCACAGCACAAGCCTTCCCCACACAGCTCACTGACTGAATCCTACTGTCGGGACGCACACACGAACATGGAAGGATTTAGCTGATTTCAGATGAAAAGCACTGGATTTCAGTTCAATCTCCTGACGATGAAGACAGAAATTACGAAAACAAACCGCTGATAGTTCAAATTCCTGACATTCCAAAACACTTCAGTTAAATCTTTTTATTCTTTCCAAGAAGAGTACACACAATTTCTCATTCCTGCTATTGGGAAAACAACCAGTGACATAAAGTATCTAAAATCCACCTTGGCGGAACTCGGTGCACCCTGGGCCCGACCGGCAGCCGCTCCCACAGTCACAGCCAGAGCTGCGCTGAGGAAATCCTATCACAGTAACGTTCCTATTATAATAAAGGGCTTTCACAATACACAGTGAAAACTGAAAGGGAACACAAAAGACGGAAAAAACACTATTTGGCCTTCTAAACGTTTCCAATGAGAACCTTACACAGAGCTTATGTCAAGCAGAAATCACGGCAGCACAAACTTCGAGGCGCTACATCTCAAACTCTTCCTTTACCAAAAGGCACAGAATTCGCAGCAGCACAGGTAACAGTACGACAAAATGAAAAGGAAAAAATCTCTCCCAGACCCCAGAAAAATCAAATTATAAAATTAGGCCAATAATCTTGAAACCTATACAGCTACATCTTGCCTCAAGAAAACCGAACACATCGGACACCTGGGTGGCTCAGTCGTTAAGCGTCTGCCTTCGGCTCAGGTCATGGTCCCAGGGTCCTGGGATCGAGTCCCGCATCGGGCTCCCTGATCTACGGAGAGCCTGCTTCTCCCTCTGCCTCTGCTCAACCCCCTGCTTGTGCTCTCTTCTTTCAAATAAACCTTAAAAAAAAAAAAAAAGAAAGAAAAGAACAAGAAAACCCAACATACAGAAATTCAAAATAACTGGACAACTAAGTAAATGACATTATAAAACATCAGATTCTAACCTAACTTTACTTAATATGTGATGAGTTCCTATAGATGAAAACATGCCCTAAGATAGTAGTTTTGCATAGTGTGTCCCACATCATCTCAAAGTGAAATACGTGGTCATGTATTTTTAAGAAACACTGCCTCTGCTTAAGCAATGATCCACCAAAAGAACACTCCGCCTATAACTCTTCAGGTGACACCAACAAGTAAGGAATGGAAAAGCTCTTGTCGGAGCTGTGCTTTTCATGTTCAGAAAAGAAACGGGTTAAAAGAACTCAAGAAAATCACCCCAGGAAACCAAGTTACCTCCCAGGCTAGAAGACAGCTCGAGAGAGAACAGTGTGACTTATTTCCTACAGTGGTGAGCACCGATGGATGCCAGAGAGGCGGCCATGGGTCCGTGATGGCAGCCGTGGCCAGTGGGAAGAGACGGGTGCAGCAGGGGCATCTGTCAGAGGGACCAAAGGTTTGAGGGGAGGAAGGAGAGCCTAGTGTGTCTGAGAAGCCACACTCAGAACATCACAGGTGAGTGATTAAACTGAACACACAGTCAAAATCAGCCGCTCCTGTGCACTTAGTCGGGACTTAGGCTCCTGTGTTCTAAAAGAAAGCATGCCCTTGGGTGGGCACATGCTGACATCACTTGCACACGTACCATACTGCGTAGGATTTATTTGTCCTATGAGCTCAAACCTAGAGAGCCCCCGCCAGAGACAAGAAAGCAACAGTTATTGACTAAGAAGAGGCTCACCTAAACACCCTATCCATGTCTCACCTCCTGCTCTTCCGAACTGCAATGATTCGCAGAGGCTTACGGCAATCAGAACACAGGAAGGTTGTTTAGTAGGGATCACGCAGGCTGCAGCCCCACCTGCTGACCATGCAGCGTGGGGTCTTACCAGGCAGGGGCCTCTCCACACTGTGGGAGCAGAGGCTCCCACCTGCACACAATCATGATGAGGGAACAGAGGACAGACTCGGGCTGCAGCCACAGGAAACAAGCCCCAGCTGGGCCCTGCCAATTCCCAAAGGCTTAAAAAAAGGTAAAACCTCCCCTTCTCTGAACCTTACCACGGGAAATCAGCGCCAAAGGGAGAACGTTTCCTTATCTTTGTAACTACACGTCAACGAACATGCTCATTCATCCTAATTCGGTTAAGAGAAAACGCACATGGTCTGATTAAGAGTGGTGCTTGTATAAATCTTCTGTGTTTGCTCAAAAGCCCACATGTCCTCAGCTATAGTGAACGGAAGCATCAACTTCTATCCTGGGGGATGCTGATGCAAGAGGCCCAGGGACAGACACAGGTCCACGCCTCCTCTACGGAACTCCTGATTCCGTGAGAATAACAAGCCTTCATAATCAATTATGTTCCCTCATAATTATACCTCTTCAAAAACAGCCATTATTTCATATATCCACCAGCTGCAACACGACACCCCCAATCAGACATGCGAAACATGACACCACCTGCCCTACTCCCCTCAATTTCACCTATGCTTGAAACTCTTCAAAATAAAACACCGGGAAGAAGAGAAGTGCAGGCTCAGCGTAGGGCTGTGCGTGCAGGGGGCCCAGCTCACCTTACACACCAGTGACAGACAGCACAGGGCTCCTCCCGTCCTCCAGGCCCAGAGCAACCTCTCCCCAAATACAGATGACGGGCAGCTGCTCCTGGCACCCTCGGCCCCACCGCTGCCCCCTCCGCATTGTCCAGGCGAGGCTCACTGGAAGCCGTTCCCTCCATGGCCAAGAGCAGAGCCCGCGGGACCGAAACCTGTGAAAGTAGGGGCATGGCAAGAGCCGCCCTACACACAGGCGGCAACACTGCCCTTGATCAACCACAGAGAACTAGCCATCTTCTGTTTCGGGGCTATGGTTACTCTAGTTGGTAGCAAAAAATCACGATTCAATAACCGTGGAAACTCTCAGAACACACCGAGATTTCAACCACCAACACTGCAGCACACCTCAGATGCAAGACACCACTTCTTTTCCAATCTCAAGCTTCTTAAAAAGCTCTGTCCCAGTTTCCTTGCGAACATTTCATTAATCCTGAACATGAAATCTTAGCGTTCTAACACATAAAACAGACTCATTTGCTGCATCATACGAAAGAACGAAGAAAACCCATATTTTCAAGCAGCCAAATAAGCAAGTGTTCATTCATTAAGACGTGTTTACTGAGCATGCGGGAGCTTTTCTGGACATGCAGAAGCTCAAGCAGGACACACACGGCCATGAAGAAACAGGCACAGTCCGGTCCTGAGGGGCAGCGTGCAGGGACAATAGTGGCATGGGAACAGGTGACAAGACAGTCAGGAGGTAGGACTCGTGGAATGGATGGGGCACAGTGGGGAACTAGGGACATCTGTCGGACGAGTAACCGAACAGAGGCCCATGTAATTTGTCAGGAATGGTCAGGGCAGGAGAAAAGTTTTTGGAAGGAAATAAGAGCTCTGTTAAGACACAGTTATGCCTGAGCTGCCCAAGAGATGGCCAAGCAGAGGGAGGCACTACAAGATGAAGGCCGGGGTGTGTGCATGTGTGAGAGAGAGTGTGTGTGCACGCGTGTGAGCATGAGTGTTGTGTGAGAGTGAGATAGTGTGTGATAGTGTGTGCATGTGTGGTAGTGTGAGCGTGTGCATGTGTGACAATCTGAGTGTGAGTGTGTGATAGTGTTTGTGCATGGGAGAGATTGTGTGTGACAGTGTGTGCATGGGTGTGTGAGAGCACATGTGCATTTGTGTGTGAGCGCGCGTGCGTGCGTGTGTCTGGGTGAGTGTGTGCGCATGTTGCACACACGCACACACACGTGTGTCTCTTCCCCAGCTCTGGCTGGGCCCTCTCAGCAGAGGACATGTGTGCCACCAACCCTAGTGTATTTCCTGATCTCCCCCACTGCCCCATTCTACCCCCATCCAATTCCTTGTGGGAACTTCAGTGACTTTGTCTTCTAAGTTCTTGCAAATATACAAATGGAGCTAAACGTTTAGGAAAAGAACAGCCATTTGGGAAGACAGTGGAGCTGGAAATTAAGGTAAGAATTAAGTTTTAATATCCACCCGGCAAAACCTTTTTCATGAATAGTTAAAGAAAGATCTCTAAATGACTGTGACTCACTCCGTATGGCCCTGGAAGACATTCACGGAGTGGATGGAAGGGTCCCTGAAATCCCAAAGACGGAAAGTCGTGTCCCGGGAGGAGGTCACCACAAGCCGCTGGGTGGGGTGTGTGCAACAGTGCGTTAGCTCCTGGTCATGCCCTACAACCAAAGATGACAAAAATGCAAGATCATCCACCTGCAGGTACAGTTAGAGTGATGTTTTCTTAAGAACACAAGAATCAAACAAGTCTTTATGGTCTCTACTGCTAATTTTGTAAATGTGAATAGAGGCAGGAAAAAGTAAGAAATCACTTAAAAACAGCATGTGAGCTCACGGTGGGATTGGTTTTCCCTCAGGAACTGGAAGTCCTTTCATTCATGCATTTAAAGGGGTCAGGAAAAGGAGTGTGAGTGTAACCCACTTCCTGATCCTGACAGTTAGAAGGTCTGGCAAATCTCTTTAGCAGGCTAAGTGCGTGAACAGATTAAGTCTTAATTCTTCACTTCCAGAATAACTTCTAATAATATGATATGTGGAGCCCTTAGTAAAATACAATCTTTAACACTCAATGAGGAAATTCACTTACTGACAAATTTGCAAAAACATCTGAGGTGGGCTTAATTCTAAGATGTCCCGGTGACCCCCATCCCTGGTATACACACCCTGGATGATACCTTCCCTTGAGTTTGGGCAGAACCTGTAAATGTGACGAGATATCACTCCGGTAAGCTCGGTACATTAAAAGGCAAAACAGATTTTGCAGATGTAACTGAGACCTCCAAATCAGGTGGCTTTAAGTTAATCAAAAGAAACTGTCCTGGGTGGGCTGATCTAATCAGGTGGGCCCTTTAGAAGAGATGTTCTCCAGGAAGCTGGAGAGACAGCAAACACCTATGTGGGGAAACACCTCTAGAGGGGGCCACGAGGGACCTGAGGGCACCCTCTGGATGCTAAGAGCAGTCCCCAGCTGACAGCAAGAAAATAAGGACCTCAGCCATACGGGGACCTCAGCCATGGGCCACAACAAAATGAATCCTTCCAACAACGGTAAGTAGGAGGGTGGACTCTAACCCTCAGATGAAATCATAGCCCCAGGCAGCAAACACCACTTCACCCACGAGGGCCAGCGAGCATATGCCCAGAACTCCTGACCCAGGGAAACCATGACGTTATAAATTCTTGTTATCTTAAGACACTAATTTTCTGGAAATTTGCTACAAAGCAATAGGGAGCTTTTCAAATATCTAGGTATAAAGTGCTACAATTAAATCCCCTAAAGACAGAACAAATTTAGCTAACAAACAGTTCTATAATTCAGAAAGAATCCTTGAAAAATCACAACCTGAGTACCATGGGAACTGAACAAGAGGGAATTGGCAAGGTAAGATGTAAACACATGCACATCAATCAAAAAACACAACTGGAAAACGCAAATGTTTAAAGTACCTGTCAGAGAGTGCACAAGTTCTGCCGTCTCCACGTCGAACAGATTTGCCGTTCTGTCCCAGGAGGCCGTCACCGCCTGCTTCCCCCCAACCAGCCAGTCAGCAGCTATGACCACTCCCTGGTGGCTCTTAAGAGATGTCAGTGGCACCCGGATGGTAGGACAGTCACTGGACACGTCTGCGTCCACATCAGGCTCATCTTTATCAGAACACTCTACTTCGTCTTCGCCACAGATCTGCTGCTGATGGTGAGAGCAGAGAAGAAATTCCCTGGGAATCTTGCGTCTTTTCTGACACGGCTACACAATCAGACTGTTGTCATTTGTCTGTCTAGGACTCGATCCTCATTATGACCACTACCAGCACAGTATCTGGTATTTAACTGGAGCTCACAATTTATCAATTGTATGATTATCTACTTGGCTAAAAACCACGACCAAGTATAAGAAAAAAAACTAAGGCCGCTATGACATCAAATGAGCTACCGTCCACTTCCACTAACCAAAATATGGCAAATAAAATGATTTTGAGTTTTCACCATGTATTAATAGAAATGTAATAAAATGTAACTGAAAGTCAGTAATTTATCACAATAAGAAAAGAAACATTTCAATTCTCAGGAGCTACTTAGAATCCCGTTGCTATAGGAATAGATACAAGAGTTCACCTATTTTCCTATAGTATGAATGAGGTCTTTTGTCAAAAGTTAAAATAAAAGCATAAAAGGCTTCGGCTCTTTAAAAAAATGTTTATCTACTCCTTCAACGAATCTTTATCCGGCCCTTACACACTGCCAGGCCACATGCCAGTCTCAGAGCAGAGGAGAGAGAGAACCACTGTCTGACACGGACAACCAGAACAACGGACAGGCCGGTGTGGACAGCGCTGGAGCCAGGGACCGACAACATCCTTGTGTCACAGAGCTTACACGCTAGCAAGGAAGACAGACCACACACACGGGCATGCATGCACGCATCGCCCACACACTAGTATGGAAGTATATAATATACCATTAATCACACACACTAGTGTTAAAGACAGGGTACAGAGAACTATGTCCCACATACACGCACACGGTATAGAGATACAGGTCACATGTGAACATCACATAGGAACATAGGTCAAGGATATATGTCACATGTACACACAAGGGGGGTACAGGTCACACATACACACACGCAGTATAAAGATATGTCTCACACACACACAGTCAGGCAGTAATAAGCATTAGTAAGGAAAATAAAGCAGATGAAGGGATGGACAGTCATAAAAGCTGCTCTTTTATACAAAATTATCCGGAAAAGACTCTGCTAAAGTAACATTTGAGGTGGGACATGAAGAAAACAAGAGAGAAAGGCACACAGACATTTCGGGGAACAGCAGCCCCAGACGAGGGAATAGCAGATGCAAAAGCCCCACGACAGGAGCAGACTGCGCTGCACCAACAAGGTCACGGGGGCAGAGGGGCAGAGGTGAAACGACAGGCGCACAGCTCACACGGGTCCGGATGTGACCCAACCAACAAGACTCTAGAGAAAGGAAGTGGGAGAAACACAGATGTTAACAGAGGATCAGAGCATCAAATGTAAATAAGGAGTCCAAGGGCTGACTGAGCTGGGCAGCGTGGAGGGGATGCCGATGAGCACAGCCCCACGCAGCAGGGACACACAGCCGAGCCAACAGGAGGTACTCAGAGCATGAAAGGCCCAAGGTCTGTGGAGGAAAACCGGGCATTAAGGATGGATGCCGCTGTGCCAGGTCTGAGTACTGCCTACAAGGATCTGGACAAAAGGCAGGCAGGGAGGTGGAAATCCTTGAGGAGTGTGGCAGTGGCCAACTGAGGCAGCATGCCGGGAGCGCACAGCTCGGGGCGCTCACAGGTCAAGTGCAGGAAGCTGAGGAAAAGCCTGGTGGAACCACAGGTGGGATTTCTCCAGGGAGACAGGGACTCACAATCTCGCAGTGAAGTCAGACATACGTAATTATGCAGAGTTACCGATTTCAAAGCACAGTAAAGACTACGAAGCAAAATGCAAGGCACTCTGAGTCAGGCGGGTGGTCTGTGCGGAGCAGCATCAGTAGGGTGGAGAGCACCCAGGAAAAAGGCCGAGCAGACCCATGGAGAGGGAGGTACAGCAAGAGCGTCCCGTCGGGGCTGGAGCCGGGGAGAGCCACAAACTAAGGACTAGGGGCTGGCAAAGGGCTAGCCAAGGTGACAAGTGCAACTCCACAAAGACCACTCCTGACATTGTGCAGACAGAATACAATGTGAGCAGCCAGGCCTGAGACAGGGAGACTAGTTAGTTAGGGGTGGGCACTAGACGTGAAGACAGCTCGGGGTTAACACAGCACCCGCCCCTCAACATGAAGACAGGTCCCAGAAGTGTACTGTTTTCAAGGTGAAAGGACCCTGACTGGTATCCACTTCCAGACAGGAGGAGCAACACGGTCACTACAAATCCCGCATGCGGATGCCCCAACTCGGGGCTTTCCTCCAGGAAACACCAGCCCCTGGGCCACAAGGCTTCTCAGCTCCCACGGCCGCCCCTGAGGAGCTTCCCGACCTCACTGCCCCCAGCAGGCAGGGGTGGTCTGGACGGTGCCTCGGGCAGGTGCAGAAGAGGGGTGCTGGGTGGGGCCACGGCTCGACAGACATCTCTGGGTTGATGTCACAGAAGGGGTACCCCGGGGACAAGGAGAAGTGCGTCCAAAGCGTCACATAAGAATCGGCAGCAGTAAGCTGTCAGAGCAGTGGAAACGGTGGAAGAGGAAGACAGGAAGGGGAAGAAGAGACACGTCGAAGACAACCCCAAACGTCCCGAGAGTGTTGTCCAGTCACCCAGACCCGCAGCAGTGCACCTACTGGGCTCCTCCCCAAGTATCTGGAAGGACAGGTAGCGCGTGAGCATGAACGCAGGGATGTCCTCAGCGCAGGTCCAGGGGAGAGACCTCGGGTCTCAGAAGAGTGGCCTGGAGCTCCCACTTTAGAAAGGTCTAGCTATCAGGATCCATGTTGGAAAGGTGACAGACCCTTTACAGAAGTCATCTTCCCAAACTACACAAGGAACGAAAAGATATCTTGAAATGCAAATGTGCTAAATCCTATTCATGAATAATTACAAGATCTTTTAACACTAACATGACAAAAGGCAGGGGGTGGAGGGTGAGAACTGCTCATGCGTTAGTGTCTTAGGGACGATCTGTTCCAGCTGAACCGCCTTCACTGTCAGCAGCACTGGAACTGAACGTCCAGCACTGCCAAGTCCACACCAGGTACCTCGTGAGCACCAGCAGCCCCAGAACTGAGGAAGCCCTGACTCACTCACTGAAATCGGGGCTCCTGGGCAGGAAGGGCCCCTGCGAGCTGCTTAGGTAACTCGCTTCAATTTTTACTTTCCAAAGAGGAAAATTAAGCCACTCACTAGGTTAAATTAGTTAGTCAACATCACACAACTGGTGGTACATGGTGACTTAACAGATAATCTAGAACTGTTTCCACTACACCACGCAAATATTTCTTTATCAGTGTGGTGGACGCCAAGTGAAATTCGCTGGTCCAAATTAAAAAGAAAACATACAGGGGCGCCTGGGTGGCTCAGTCGTTAAGCGTCTGCCTTTAGCTCAGGTCATGATCCTGGAGTCCTGGGATCGAGCCCCACGTCGGGCTCTGCACTCAGCAGGGAGTCTGCCTCTCCCCCCGGCCCTGCTCTCAGGCTCTCTCCCTCCCTCTCTCTCAAATATAAAATCTTTTTAAGAAAAGAAGACAAAACATCTGTCTAAAAGCTGTACTGATGAAAATGAACAAAATCTTAGCAGATGAGAGTTTTGTTTTCACATGCGGGAGAACTGTTAAGAAAACCTGAGCCAAGACCAGCCAGCAAAAGCTTATGATGACTAGCAGCAGGGTTTGTGCTGGGTGGGGCTACAGAAGGCAGGCCGTGCCAACCCCTCCGACCCCTCCATATGGCCGGGCTGCTGGGGCGGCTCTGGTCACTGATGGACACAGGCTTAGCTCCATTCGGAAGGTGCTCTCCTGGATTACCCCCAAAACCTGAGGCAGCCCAAGGCAAGCAAAATCATAAAGAAAAAAAGAAAGCTGATTTAATACTGTAAATAATCCGTTCAGTTTTTGTAACATAAGTACTGGAAATATGTCTTCCTCTGCCAAAACTGGCATGTTTCTTATTTTGTTTCGGGCTCCCTGCTCCGCGGGAGGCCTGCTTCTCCCTCTCCCGCTCCCCCTGCTTGTGTTCCCTCCCTCGCTGTGTCTCTCTCTGTCAAATAAATAAATAAATAAATCTTTAAAAAAAAAGAAAAAGAAAAAAAACAAGTCCATACAGTGTTAACACCTTCTCTGAACTTTCGGAGCGTGAACCCTCGCCTCCCCTCTGCCCTGTCAGCACTACTTCCTGAGTGAATTCCCACAGCAGGTGACAGTCTGGTTATTCCACAAGGGGAAAACATGTTAAGACAAAAGACACAACGTGCTCAATTAAAAATGAACTGTTCAGGGGCGCCTGGGTGGCTCAGTCGGTGAAGCGTCTGCCTTTGGCTCAGGTCACGATCTCAGCGTCCTGGGACCGAGCCCCATGGGCGGGGGGGCGGGGGGAGGGGGTGCCTGCTGAGCAGGGAGTCTGCTTCTCCATCTCCCGCTGACCCTCCCCCCTGCTCTTGCACGCGCTCTCTGACAAATGAATAAACTCTTTAAAAAAAGAATTGTTCGGACCTCTTCACTAAAGAAAACTCTTACTCATCACTGGAATGTATTAATTACTTAATATATCTTCAAAGAAACCGATGTTTAAGCTGCTTTAAAAAAAGAAATGGGGGCACCTGGATGGCTCAGTCAGTTGAGCGTCCAACTCTTGATTTCTACTCAGGTCATGATCTCAGGGTCGTGGGATCGAGTCCCACGTCAGGGTCCCTGCTCAGGGGGGAATCTGCTTGAGATACTCTCTCCCCCCACTCATGCTCTCTTTCTGTCTCTCTCAAAATAAATAAATCTTTTAAAATAATTAGAACAAAATAAAAAAAGCAACCACGGAACGTTCAAAGGTGGAAGCACCCCAAGCGCAGGGTGACTGCCGTCCTCCTGAAAGCTACAGCCAGAGTGCACACCATGCTCCAGCTGCGCTCAGCTGCCCGGCGTGTGCCCCCACCCGCGTGCGCAACATAGGGACAGGCTAGCCACTCGTGAACCCCAGATGGCAGAACACTGCCCTGCAGAGGAAGCTAGGGAGGTGGTCTCTGCAAGACAATAAACACAGGGTGCTGGGCTAGGGGAACCGCTGCATCTGACAGGACAAAGGTCATCGAAGGCTCTGTGGTTTAAACCCACCCACCATTCCTCTCCATATGCAACCTCCCATTACCTGCGTTAAAACTTCACCCACGTGATAATGACACACACTGTTTACCTTACATGAAAGACATGTTGTCTAAAATACACGAAATATTTAGAAATAGGACGGAATCGTACAAATTTTTAAACATTAATGGCCAATGGAAAGGGGGGTGAGAACAAACAACACACACACAAAGGAAGGCACTGTCTTGGTCTGTTCGGGCTGCCAGAACAAAACACCAAGACTGGGTGGCCACAATCAAGGTGTGGCCTTCCTGGCTTGTCACAACATACTCCCATGGCCTCTCCTGGGCACCCGCAGGGAGAGGAAACACCGATCCTCTGGGATCAGGCCCCAGCCTCAGGACCTTATTACTTCCATAGAGGCCCACCTCCAAATACAGTCACACTGGGAGGTGAGGGCTTCAAACTATGGGATGCGGGGGGCAAGGGGAGGGGTCACATACATCCAGGCTGTAAGACATTATAAATTTATCCTAAACTTTGCAAATGTCCAGAACCCTACCAACATACCCCATGTCGCGCTTTCAGGGTAAGTAAAGGTGCTGCTTACAGTAGTGTCGGCAATGGGCTGGGGTGTCGGCAGCTGAACGGCATAACTCCAAATGTGGGCAGTCTGATCTCCAGAAGCTGAGGACAGAAATTAGGGCACAATTACCCAAAGTGCACACCATGTGTAAAATGTGCTTTCTGCTAGGCTCTGTAACTCAGTGATCCTGAGCTACATCTGAGACTGCATGATACTACCGACAACAGGCTAAATGTATATAATTAAGACAGTGGTTAAATATATCCCCTTTCATTTTAGGGTAAAAAGTTGTAAGAAATTTACAAACAGATTTTATTCTCCATCTATCTAACCTAAGTAAACTGGAACCCAACTACACTTCAGCTTATGACCACAGTAGTTTCGAGGTATCTTAGAAAAGCGAGTCTCACGCAAACGTGTGCTCTCTTCCACTCCACACTGATGGGCTCACAACCTGCCGGGCCCCCACTGAGTACTGAGACCTTACTTTCATGAGCCAAGTGTGCCAAGTGCTGCTCAGACTGGAGACCGGAAAGAGAAAGGACAGTGAAGGGCACACACGGGCACACACCGGCCCACAGATGTGCCAGACGGAGGACCTGCCTGAACCCACTTCTCTCTGTGGCTGAAGTTCCCCAAAGCGGCCACACGTGGACTGTGGCACATTTGTTGTGGTGTCAAGCGAGTTCATGGCCTGACCTGCGAGCTCGCTTAGCATCGGCCCACGTGACCCTCTCCAGCCCACTACATGCTCTGCTACAGCTTCCATCAGCCCTTATGAGAATGTCTTGATTTCCTCCCTGCCCCACCTCTGGTTGTCACTGGTCTCCCTCCACCCTCCCTCTTCACAGTCACACACCAAACCATTTCACAAGGTGTAAAGTTCTCCAATTGTTCATTCAGGCATCAACTAGCTACTGTGGTCAAGGCCTGTTCACACAGAAGGCTCTCAAATTGACTTTCCCACCATACTCTGCTCACATGGAAAAGCACCTGATTAACCCCATTTTCATCCTCTACCCCAGGGTAGCAAAATCTGGCCTACAGGCCAAAGCCAGGCAACAACCCACTGTGAGAATAAGGCTTACTGCCCACAGCCATGGCCGCTCACCTGGGCACCCCCTCTGCTGCTTTCACACTAACACAGAGCTAAGAAGTTGTGACACGGACCATGGGGCCCTCAAAGATGAGAACATTTACTTCTGGTCCTTCACAAGAAAGCTCACTGACCTCCACTCACCAAACATTTATCCTTCAAGATTACTGTCAGGGTCCCCAAAAATCAGGTGTCAGATGATTTTACAGGAAGACTCCTCCGTCCAACATAAAATTATGGCAAACCCATGCTACCAGGGCCCAGGAGCGCTCCCCAGAAAGAAGTAAAAACACTGGCCCTGCAGAGCGCCATGACCTGGGGCTATTTCCGCGTCTCTGCTTCAGGTGCATGCAGGATTAGGAACTTGCCAGCAGTGACAGGGCAGGAGAAAAGCAAGGTCAGTCTTCTGAGAAATACCACAGTGTGAGCGGGAAGGCCGGTGACCACCACGTGCTCTGTAAGGCAACCTCACGGTGGGTCACCTGCAATCTCACACGAGAGTCAAGCTCATCTAACTCACAATCCACTATGGTTTAAAAAGGTTCTATTTGACATGTTTTTCCTTCTCCATTCCTCGAGTATTGCATAAAATGGCTACCAATGACCATCTGACTTTCGTATGAGGCACGGACGAGAAAGGGATGACTACAGCTATTTCAAAATTATCAATAATTTTGTTCAATAAAGAAAAAATCAACATACCAGTAAGAGCCAACTGCTCAGATGGATGAAACTTTATAGAATTTACTGCAAAATAAAAATATTACAAAAACAGGTTTAAAATAACATATCAACAATATTTATCAAAGCTACAGCACAAACTACAAGGTGACTTTAAAAGTTAAAAGAACTATAAGAGTTCAATATTAGATCCTCCCATATAATTAAGCTATGAGTAAACATATAAGAGACTAGAGATACATGAAAACACAATTATCAACTATCACACTGCCAAAGTATAGGTAGGACACGCGGAAGAAAAATATAAATAATCTACTTCTTTTTATAGATAAGGAAGCCACCTAGAGTTAAAAGTAAGTCGGGACAGAAATGAAAACACTTATGACAACAGACAGAGACAGAATATAGTAGGGACGTGGCTGACTGCCCAGCCCATCAGGCAAAAGGCCACCCTGCCTCCTGTCCCGTTCCAGGAGACCCCAGGAACGGACAAAGCTGGCAGGCGCCTGCCAGCTTGGGAAGAGTCAGGATCAGTGTGGACAGTTGTGGCAATCTGCCCAAGTCTTCCCAGGTGGTGCTCCTTTGCTGGGATGAGGGAGCAGGAGAGAAGAGCAGCCTTCCCCTCGTCCCGACAGTTTAGCGACGAGACGGCAGCTGGAGTGTGCCGAGACTGGAACCCGGTTGCTGGAACCTCCCTGCCTGCCACCGAGCTCTCCCAGGAAGAATGAAAGGAGCGGCTTCCAGGCACCCCAACACAGAGCTGACCTGGGTCAGGGCACGTGGGGCAGCCAGCCCTCACACCCACACAGGGAAGACACGCACGGCGTGCACAGAATACACAGGAAGTTTTAGCAAACTTCAGCAAGTGCCTTCAGGATGATTCTGTCAGCTATGCCACTGGAATTCTGTTTTTCCTTTTTTTTTTAAGATTTTATTTATTTATTTGACAGAGAGAGAGAGACAGGAGAGAGAGAACACAAGCAGGGGGAGTGGGAGAGGGAGAAGCAGGCTTCCCGCTGAGCAGGGAGCCCGACGTGGGGCTCGATCCCAGGACCCTGGGATCATGACCTGAGCCGAAGGCAGACACCCAACGACTGAGCCACCCAGGCGCCCCTGGAATTCTGTTTTTCTGAGGAACTGGAAAATGCTAGAAGATGCTTTCACTATTAACTCTAGACGACAGAAAATGTGGGAAGAACTCGTGGAAAACGACCTCCTTAAAAACAGCAAACCATAAATAATGCCTACAATAAACATAACACTCCCAGTGCCAAGGAGCAACTGGTAAGACCAGCGGCCACTTTGCACCCTGATGGCTGTGTGACCTTGAGCACCTTCCTAGTGACACAGGGAGCATGGACACCACGTTTCTACAGGCTCCGTGAGATGCGAAAGAACGCACGCTGAGTGCTCGGCCAAGAATCTGGCATACAGTGGGTGCTTAATGACTGCTCACAGCCACAGTGCTGGCTAACTGTCAGCAGTGTTTGCACAGGTCTAATAAAGTGAAAACTGAGCACTGATCTTACCCAAGGGACAGTGCCACAACTGCACCAGAGGCGAGCTCAGGTGCCACCAGCAGAGGGCGGGCTGCAGCGACACCATCCCCCCGCCAGAGTCAGCGCACTGTGGCTAATGCAGAAAAGGACGGCGAGCCCCGCGAGCACCCTAAAGACATGCAGCAGCCCCCAACATGCAGCTAACTCAACACACAGTGGCCACAGAGGGAGCAGAAAGGGAGAGGACACCAGAGACAAACGGTCTTCACGACGAGCTTCGAAGACACCTCATCTATTGTTTGTGGGCCTAACTCTAACACAAACGTGAAAGGGAACAAGACATGGGAGAAAGCACCATCTCCTGCACAGCAGGCCTGACTCGGGAGGGCTCCAGCAGGGGCAGCTGCAACGCTCAGCATGGGACCCTTGAGGCAGAGGGGCCGATGCACAGGAGGGCGCTTGGTCAGGTGATACGAGAGGAACGAGCCAGGACAGACACATGTCAAACCACCTGTGGTGAGTCACATGGATGAGAAATCCCGGGGTGGGGCGGAGCAGGGTTAAACGGACCTTCACCATGTCATCAGAGCACCACATAGTGGGTAAAGCAAAAGCCAGGACACAAGCCCTACACAGATGGCGCCCGGAGGACAGCACCCTCGGGAGAAGGGAAGGCCAGACACGCGAGCGCCCCAACTCCCGTCACCCAGCCTCACCACACCCAGGGCAGCGCCGCACCCCACATGCTGGCCGCAGGACGTGGAAGGAACACACGCAGGGCAGCCCACGAAGAGCAGGGCGTCGAAGCCGTCCGGCGGCATGGGAGGCTCTAGGGAAGGGACGAGAGCCACAACAAAGGAACAGAGACGCTTGTCGAGTCTGGCCATGGGAGCAGACGGTCATCCCGTGGCCAGACCACAGGGGTGGAGCGAGGGGATGGATTTGGAATAGACACAGAAACCAGACCAAATAAAAATAAGGCACCTGCAAGGAGGGCACGTACATGAGCAGCTGTGAACAATACCCATGTGGCCATACTGAGATTTGAGTAAGAACCGCACTGCAGCTACTTGCAAGGACAGAGTGGAGAGTAACCTATGTGGCAAGGGAGTGTGTCCTCACTGCCTCTGTAAGAATCACTTGTCTAAGACTCAAAACCTCACAAACAATAAAATAGGCTATTTGGGAAAATGGGAGAAAAAAGCAGAATACATAAAGCTGTTAAAAGGGGCTTCACTTTTGGGGAAGTGAAATGGAGTACGAAGGAGAGGCAGGAGCCTGCGGTAACATTTTATACAGGCTGCTAACACCCTCTTATTTTTTAGGCGATGTGTACGAGTTTCACCGTATCGATGTTCTTCAACGAATAAACGCGCAGTGGGGAAACAAAGGCTCAGCACACGTTCACCTGAGAACATCTGCAAAGCCGTGAGCATCGACCCCGCCCGCCCAGACACCCCCTGTGGAGACAGAGCTGCATGCGGAGGGGCGTGAGAAGGCAGCAGGGACCCCCGAGGGAACGAGACCCTGAGAGAGGGAAGAGTGTGGGTCACAGCCCAGACAGGACAACAGACGTGCCCCCACCGGGCGAAGTCTGCAGGTGGGGCACACGCGGCCACGGAAGCAGAAGGCAGGCGCCACCTGCGCGTGTCTACGAAGGGGAGGGCTGTGGCGGTGGCTGGCGAGGGGAGAGGGAGCCGGGAGGCGACCTGACAGACTGGAGTGGAGAGTAGGCCAGGAAGAAGGAACCACCAAGGGCACCCGGAAGGAAGTGGGCGAGATGCGGTCAGAACACAAGGTGTAGGCATGGGGGCAGCTCAGGGGGCAGGGCAGAGCTGCTGCAACCGCCGTGCATTACCTGCAGGGAGGAAGCCCGGGGACGGACGGCAGCCCTCCCTGGGCCCTACTACATGCAAAGCAACATCACCCTGAAAGGGAACCTCTGAAATGAATACACAGTCTTTGACAAAAGTAGACATTTCAGTTCCAAATTTGCTGACATGCGGCTT
The DNA here is from genome assembly GCF_003265705.2 of Callorhinus ursinus. NCBI lineage: Eukaryota > Metazoa > Chordata > Mammalia > Carnivora > Otariidae > Callorhinus > Callorhinus ursinus. The sequence goes on from NW_027397098.1 coordinate 15,286,081, forward strand.
TCTAGGCAACGGTAAAAGAAACATAGACAATTCCTACTCGCATGCTATTCCCCAACAAGGCTCCCGCTGCGCAGGCAGCATCGCTCTGACCGCCCACGAGTGCCCGTGGGCCCCACAGCCAGATCAGCACACCTCCCATCAGAAGACACCGCCCACCCTGTGTTGCTCACCTGACCCCACGTGGCCCGAGTACTTGACGAGGCACCTCCCCGTCTCTATACTCCACAGCAGAGCCGTGTGATCTGCAAGATCCAAAAAACAAGAGTAACTGACCCATAACCAATTTTATGGTCTTTTTAACATAAGTGAGAAGTTATATTATCACTAGTATCTCTGCAACTCTATACTACTCTGTAATTCAACTGACCAAAGAAAACATTTCCCAGAAGACAGAAGCTGGTGACCTGTCCGAGGTCAGGGAAGTGGCAAACGGAAACCCAGAGACTTGGACCCTCAACGTACTGTCACAAGGACTGCACCTCCCCCGAGTCCTTAAGTGACAGCTCCATTGTTTTGTTGAATTAACACTTTCCAAAGCATCACGCAGCACTGAAATGCAAATTCAAATCCAGTTACAAGTATTTGAGATACAAATATTCCTTTGGACCTTTCCTCTTACATAACAGGAAAATCCTTTCTTTTCTTTCTAATTGTAATTTCCAGAACACGCTGGGGAGCTTATGTGTGAATATAATTTCAAACAAGAAAGAAAACTTTCTTCATGGGTCTAACTGCTGCAACATTTTCCACTTCTACTTCAAAAAGTAGAACCTAGTAACATCTCACAGGCTGGTAAAGTCATTTTCAACAAGTGAGCACCATTTTTAACTTTAGCAATTTTTATCTGAAAGGGTATTAGGTTATGCACCTTGGATGGCTTTCAAAAACTATCTTTTCTTTAATGAGAAAAAAAGGCTCTCGGACGCCTGCCCCAGGAGTCCCACAGGCAAACAGGGCCACCAGTGGTCCAGCTTCCACCTAAACCCTAGAGCAACGGGCCCGCTTCAGAGACCACAAGGCCCCTCCCTCAGCTATACATCAATTCAGGCAGATATGCGCTCGACCGTGACTAACAAGAAAGCCAGTCAAAAAAATACCTAGTCTGTGTAACAGACACGCTCCCTCATGCTGCCGTGAACAGTGATGGCTGATGCAGCTGCCTGACCCCAGGGCCAGTGTCCGCCCACCCGACACCACGTCACGGCGGCAAGGCCCAACGGGGCACGGCAGCGCTGACTGCTTTGGTGACGGTGATGCTCGGCCTCCGGTCCGCCACCGACACCGGCAGGGCCGTCACGCCCGGCAAGCGGAGGGGCTCGCTGCAGACTCACCAGCAGACGCGGTGCCCAGCACCACGGGCTGTGTCCTCGCCACACTGACGTCCCAGATACCATCCCTGTGGCCAATGTACTCCTTCACGAGCTGGCACACGGCCCTCGACGTGGTGGTCTTGAAGCTGGAGACGATCTAAAACCATGACGGGAAGGAGTATTATAGACAATTTACTGGCTGAATGTTTTTAGGTTTAAAAAGGTACAACAGAAAAAGAGGTCTTGAACTGCATGAGTCCCTGAGCAGGATATTTAAAGCATTAAGGGAACACAACATAAGGGCAAACAGCAGCATCCCTCCAGCCGGACGTCACAAAGTAAGAACGAAGGCCACCCTAAGGCCTCGAAAGACCCCCCCCAACCCCCTGCAAAGCACGTGTGTCCTCCCATGGAGAGAAGGGTCCGTTTACACGCTGCAAGTCTCTTCCACAAATCCAAGCCATCAAATTTCCAAATTCTCTTAAAAAAAAAGAGCAACCAGGACATGAAAGTCAGGAGAGTATACCCACACCCTTAAAACCACTTTTATTATTGGGGAACCTTCATTTTTTTCCCATTTTTGGTCATTTACACCAACCACGTGTTATCAGGAGGCAAAGAGCCCAAGGTGGGGAGGAATCCAAAGACGACACTTCCACCAGGTGAGGTCTGTCCAGCACTGTTTACTGAGCACGTGCTTGGTGCCGGCGCTGCACTAGGAGACACACACAGAGCGCGGCAGGCCCCGGGCGGCTCACAGTCTGACGGAGACAGACAGGAGAACCACAGAGGTGTGCACGAGGGTGAGGCACCGTCCCATATGATACACACAGCAAACAAATCCCACTTTCTCGTACAAGGAAAAACAGAAGTGCATGAGAAAGAAACTAATGAAACACAACTCTTCAGAGTTTGGTTTTTAAACTGTTCTCAGACAGAACAACTTTTCAGCTTTTAAGCAAATCAGAATAATGGAGATTAATCAGAATAATGAAACTATAAAATCAAGTGAAAAAGAAAACTTGGTGTTAAACAGCTATTTCAAACACTGATTTAGCAAAGCCCTGAAAATGAATCTAAGTTCATTCTTAGAATAAAGACATTACAACACAATCTACTGTTACATCAATTTGGGTGTGAACATTCAAACTGTCCTCTGACGCCGAGAATGACTAAAACATGTTTAACAAAGACAGGCTCTTTTGGAAGAAATACATCTGACTCGGTTTGAATTTTACAAAAGGACTTGCTCAAACACAAACCCGTCATCTTCTTTTTCCCTCTGAAAGCTCCTACCCCACCCAAACTAGCGAAACCGTCCCTCCATGACAAGGAAAGTGCTTTGGCTGGCCTAAGGTGCCAATCGGATGTTCAAGAACGTAACACGTAGGACAGAATGGAGCTGGAGAACGTGCAAAGCCTACCCCACAGTAAGTGCGAAGCCTCCTGCCATTTCTAACACAGACGTTGTTGTCCGGAGACATGAGCTACTGAAGCCACGCTCCTCGCCAACCCCACGCAGACAGGAAGAACAGAAGGTCACTGCTCAAGACTCATGCCAACCCCGATTCCAGTGGGATTTTGCAAGTGGACAATATGCAATTTATGAATACTGTAACAAATCATTTCACGTGTTGCTTCCAACTGCCCACTACACTTTGAATACCTATTAACTCTTTGTTCTTAAAAATCCTGACTCCATCGCAACAGCAAAGAGGCCCCACAAAAGACTCGATCTTGCAGAGTGAACATTCATGACAGAAAAGCAGAACGAAGTGACAAAGTGATGCTTACGCCTATCAACCTAATTACGGTTTTAATTAAGATACAATCTCAAGTACTTCAACAAAAATCAGAGAGGGGTTCTTCACAGTGAGAGACAGTCATCTTTATAAAAACATGTGTGAACATTTCACAAGTTTCTCTAGAGTGACTGCCAGTTAGATGGGCATGCCTCCAGCCCTGGACAGACATGAGCGATCCATCCTCAGGCCCCCAAGTCTTCTGGTCTGCTGAGAGCACGTGGGTACACCAAGCACCAAGCACACTAGTTGCTGTCAGGGCTGAGTGAGGAGGCAGGTAATGCTGCCTTCAAGCTCACTACCTCCTTGTTGAACACACACTTAGTGCTACCACCAAGAATACACACACTGCAGCATGGATCAGAATATACTCTGGTATCAGAGTCTTTCTTCAATTTTCAGCTAACATCTTACAACATTATTCTTTAATGCACACAATAAAGATCATTAATTACATGTTTCTTATACACAGAGATTAATTTGTGGATCTAAAATGACTGGGGCTTTAAATATATTTAAATACATTTTTTTTTAAGCCAAGTATTATAGTACATATCCTTCCCTTGGCCCAAATCTTGTTTTTCATTATTGCTAGTAAGGGACAACTTTATACACTCCTTTCACCTACTTCAGAAAAGCTCTGAAGGTTTCCAAATTCTAAGACTGTATGTTGAATATGTATGCTGTACCCACTGGAATAAACAATATAAGTCAAGATAATAAAACGAGAAGTTAGGTGAGGAAGAACATAATCTTACAATACATTTTGACAGGTTTAAAGTTGTTTAAACTTAAAAACTAGTAAGTATAAGCTAGATAATACATAATAAAAAAAATTTTTAATGAACCACTTATACTGCAGAGTTATCAAAGAAAACAGAAGAAAAGGTAATCAATATTCATATTTTTTAATACCAAACAAGTACTAAGAATTTTCAAATAAGCAGAAGTAGCCATAAGACTGAATCTGCTCTATTAATCGTAGTTAATCTCGCTGTGGATGTCATGCTCAGTAACTTCAAGCTCCATGGAAAAACTGGAAATATAGAAAGTTAACAAGAACTCTTTATGCTGTCATAGCACACCACAAATGTCAGCTTTTCCCTCAAGTTTAGCAAAAGGAATGTCCATTTATTACAGTTAGATAATTAATTTAACTTTTGTACATTCAAAATACTCCAAAGTAAAGATGTACACGAAATCATTTTAAAATATTACCTTACAGCAATCCTCCCTCCCAGATAAACTTATTCCCAAACGATTAAATTCTTGCCACTTTAAGAAGGTCAGAATAAGATAATTTTTAAAAAAACAAGATACCACCACCGTCCTTACGAGCCTTGGAGACAGACCTTCACTTCTGCATGATCCTTAGAAAATGAGAGAGAAGAGGAGGCTAAACAGGAAAACGTGACTGTGGCCCAGACTGCTTCTCACCAGTCCCGTTCTCCAAACTCAGAGCCTCTGCATCAAGCCACAGAACAATACAAACTGTCTCTTCCCTCAAAAAAGACAATCTATTTACTCACGCACAACATTGGACTCTCAGGAAGGACCCGGGCAGAGGAGCATCTAGGTGTCCAGAGGCTGTGGCCACTTAACATACCTACGATATTCCCTGCAAAAATCCAATTTCTCTAAACAGCAGAAGTTCCTCTTTGTCTGTTACACATTTCTAACTGGAAAATATGCAGCTTCAGGTACACATCTGCACACCTCAAATACCACAGGAGCGGCCCAAGAGCCAGCGCCCGGCATACCTTGCTGGTGGAGGCCTTGTAAGTGGTCTTCAGCTTCTGTGAAAGCTGGCTGGTGCTATGGCTGGCTGCAGAGACAAAGAAGCAACAGTCAGGAACACTGTACAACCACAGGGCCACAGAATATTCGTCAAGAGTAGGGACAGACTGGGGACAGCAAACCCCATCTGTCATCCCACACAGGAAGACAGTCACCCGCGAGGGCCTGTCCACACGGTCGTGTGGGCCAGAGCACGGTTACAACAGGAAGCCAAGCTTCCTGGTGCTTCCTCCTTTCCTCTACACCCATGCTGATTACATGCCCCGAGTCCTGCCCACTGCACAAAGCCCATCAATCCACATCCTTCACTAAAGTCCAAACTCCCCCCAACACAGAATGTGCAGGGCAATCCTTTTATGAGTGTTCATCCTTACCTTTCGTTTTGAGCTGGCCTTTACTCAGTTCCGCCCCATCGATCGCTTGTCCTTCAGCAGCTAAACGTTCATTAAGAGTCTCGATTTCCCTACGCACTGGGAATAAAAGTTTTTTTCAGAAAGGTAACACATGCCACTTCCAAAACCCGAGTACATAAAAACATTAATAGAGAAGTACTGTCTCAACACAGACATGAATAGTACCCTAAGAAACAAGATCACAGTTCCTAGAGTTCTCACAAACCTCAAGACACCTTTCAAAGAATGCAAACTCCAGCCCTCTCCCCGCACCGGGAAGACACTGCGCTGTCAGGGCACACAGGCAGGGCTCCGGGGCCTCAGTCTAGGTCATCTCCTTTGTACTTTCTTCTGTACACTTAAAAACATTTTTTCTGGGGCGCCTGGGTGGCTCAATAGTTAAGCGTTTGCCTTCAGCTCAGGTCATGATCCCAGTGTCCTGGGATCGAGCCCCGCATGAGGCTCCCTGCTCGGCGGGAAGCCTGCTTCTCCCTCTCCCACTCCCCCTGCTTGTGTTCCCTCTCTCGCTGTGTCTCTCTGTCAAGTAAATAAATATAATCTTTAAAAAAAAATAAAAAATAAAAACACTTTTTTCTGATACTATCCAAAATTCAGTGAAATTTGTACAGTCTAGCTGAGAACACTGAAATTGGGGGAAAACACATACCATAACAAAATGTAACTCTGCTGTGTGGCAACACAGAGCCCCAGACAAGGATGGTATCTAATGAAGACAGACAATTCAGGGAGTTATGAAACATGACTACAAGTACAGAACCATCAGGGAAGGAAGGAAGAGGAAGGCCATGAGTCATCAAGGGAATCAGCAGACACACTCGTGCTGGTGCTCTTCTCTGGAACAGGCCTGCGGACCACAGGATGAGTGACACCTGGGGAAGGGACTCGGCCAAGGACACGAGCCACTGCAGCAAGGCAGCAGGACCATGACCTGGCCACACAGCCCCCCACACCAGGGCTGCACACCTGCCACCATGCCATGACACCTGCCAGCACCGTGCACCCTCTACTCGGGCTCCCGTGAGATGCAGGGGCTGCGTCAGGCAGCAGAGGCTGAGGGCAGAGGCTCTGAGCAGATCCACCTGAGCGCTTTAGACTGTTCCTCACAGAGCGCAGGGAGCCATCCAAACCAGGCAGCAGGAGACTGTGTAAACTCAAGTTCCTCTAGCATAGTCATTTGTAATCCTATAGTTTCTCTTTTTTTTTTTTTTAGTAGGCTCCACATGGAGGCCAACACAGGGCTTGAATTCATGACCCTGAGCTGAGATCAAAAGTTGGACACTTAACCGACTGAGCCACCCAGGCGCCCCTGTAATTCTATCGTTTTTCTTGAACAAACTGCATGAATTCATAAAACATAAGGCCTTAGATCACAATAGAAACTCAATAGCGCCTGGGTCATTACAACTGATACTTAAAAAAAAAAAAACAAAAACCTTAAGATCAGAAGTAGTGCACAGTACCTAATTTTTACTTTATAAAAACTTGGAATAATTTCTCCCTCTGTAAATTTCCAAGATGGACTTATAAAGAGAATCCAAAAATAAAACATTAAATTGTCCACTAGCAGAGTTTAAATGACACAGGGTTACATTCTCTTCACTACTGATTCAACTACATCATTCAGTTCTAGAATAGAAAATATTTTAGTATAATACATTATATATTAATAAAGAAAAAATATTTTAATAATGGAAATGCTATTTATTAGGATTAAATTTCTGAAATCACAGTATAAAGCATGAAGACCAGATAACAGTTACATTCGCATAATATAGATTTCAACACAAACCCTATAAAAATAACAAACACTATAAAGTAATGGAGCAATGAATGGGTAAAGGATAGGTTTGTTTCCTGACATTTCAGAGGGAGGCATGAGTGCACGTGGCCTAAAGCTGACAAGCTAAAAGTAAAAGTGGATTCAGTTTACAAAAATAATCACAAGAATTAAAAGCAAAAAGCACACAGAATGCTTTCCTTTGCAGAATGGAATGGGTCAAAAGGTAAGGGTAATGGTAGTTATCTTTTTATACTCCTTTGTTGTTTTTTAAAGTAATCTCTACACCCAATGTGGGACTCAAACTCACGACCCCAATATCAAGAGCCAGATGCTCCACCAAATGTGCCAGCCAGGAGTCCCTATGCTGCTTGATTCTTTAAGCAAAGGAAGACATTCCTTCTCAAATAAACTTAAAAAGAGAAACTAAAGCTAAGCTAATTTAAAAATTCTTTGATTTACCTTTAGTAAGTCAAACAGGTAATACATTTTAGGAAATTCTCAAAATACAGTATATTTTAAAGAGAAACACGAACCAACATTTTCTCAATTTATGATATACTTTATGTAGGAACGGTTATAAGATATATTTATTTTTCATAAAATCACAATTTGAATGGGAAAGTGTTGTCAGGAGAATACTACCCATCCCAAAAGTAACCTGTGAACATGTGGCCTCCATGGCAAAAGAGCCCTTGCAGATGTGACTAAGGTAAGGGATCTTCAATGAGGAGGTCACCCTGCATGACCTGATGACCCTTCCTTCCCTCACGTCCTTAGGAATGACTCAGGGATGCGCCAGGAGGACTCTACCCGCTGCTGATGGTTTTGGAGGCGGGAGTAGAAGGGCTTCAAGGTGAAGAGCGAGGCAGGCTCTAGATACCGGGAATGCCAACAGGAAGATGAATACCTCCGTCCTCACACTGCAAAGAACCGAAATCTGCCACAATGCAAACAAGCAGAAGACAGACTCCTCCCCTCTCACACCTCCAGAGGAGCACAGCCCTACCAACACCTTGATTTGAGTCTGGTGACATTGCCACACAGACTTCTGACTAAGGAATTGTAAGATAATAAATTTATGTTATTCTAAATCACTACACGTGATGCAGAAGTACAGAAAACAGATACAGTGGTGATGTCTACCCAAAAATTTTATAGAAGTTTATGAAGACAGGAGATACTCACATTCTAAGTTTTCAATATAAAGGTTTTCAAACTCTCTTTCTATTTGACCAAACAGTTCCAGAAGTGTACTGCGAACCGAGGAAGGCAGCTTAGAATCCTGAAAAAAGGAAGATTCTGTTTAAAATGAAAAAGAAATTCTTTTCCAAAGTGAATTATCACGTCTTAAATTCTTATTTCTTATACATAAAATGCTTAAAGAACTTAGTTTCACATCTCTACAGACTACAGACGTAATAGCTACAATCCAATGGTATAAATGGTCACCCAGCGTAATACAGGATTCAAAACCAAGCATTTCTTCAAAACAACATCATTTTTCTTTAACAAGGGAGGGAATAAGCCTACCTTATTCAAAAACTTCCAAATCTGTAGAGAAGGAAGATAGTTCCCATAAATGAAGTTTTATTATACAGTCTTCTCTAAGTTCTATCATACGATATTATAAGTTAATTTGAATAAGCTATATACTAATAGAGGTGCTTTCATAGAGTTCTCCCATCTATTGTGCTTCAAGCACAATACTGGATATTTCTTGTAACTATACTTAACACCTACAAGATTATGAGGAAGGAAACACAAGAAATCTGACCTGTAAGAGCAAAACGTGTGAGCTAAACAAAAACCTTACTGCGTTAAGTGCCCAGGAGCACCATGCTCTTCATGCCTGCCTCCCCACGTGTTCTGCACACCTGCAGCCCCGTCCACACCACGTGGGAAGTCCGTGAGCAGAAGCAACACCTCTGCTGAATTTTTATGTATAAAGGTGTGGGCAGTGTCCTCAGCACGACCTGTGCTCACAAGCACATACATCCTGGCCACTGCTGGTAATGAGGAAACTGCAGAGTCCACACTACACTCACATCTCCAGAGGGCACGGCCTATGGCCTACTTTGTGTACCTCCGCACTTAAGAGTATTTTCAAACAGAATTCTTCACGGAGATTTCTAAAATAAGGTTTCAATATTTAACTGCTGCCAATGTAACTTTATAAGTGACACTACAAATTTACATGCAGCACAAACTTTGTGATGTTTAATGAGTTGCAAATAAAAATATCCACTGTTTATTAAATTAAACTTCTCAGATTAGGTTTTTTTTTTAAAGGTTTTATTTATTTATTTGACAGAGAGAGAGAGCAAGAGCGGGAACACAAGCAGGGGGAGTGGGAGAGGAAGAAGCAGGGTTCCCGCCGAGCAGGGAGCCTGATGCGGGGCTCGATCCCAGGACCCTGGGACCATGACCTGAGCCGAAGGCAGACGCTTAACGACTGAGCCACCCAGGAGCCCCTTCTCAGATTAAGTTCTTAGGAAGACGAAAATTTTAGGCAAAATGATCTCTAATGACATAAACACAGCTCAGCAATATCTCTGAAATCACATAATGTCCAAGTAAATTTAACAAGCTAATTAAAACTATATATGAAGCCACATATTCAAAACTGAAATCTGGCAGAACAGGTAACACAGCCTCCCTCAACATCCCTCTAAAATACCAATGAAAAATATGGAAAAAAAAAAAACTTGAAATAACAATGAAAAGTCAAATAAACCATCACAATGAAGATTTACCACACTATCCACCTTGCCTCGTGGCCTTTGCGTATCTCTTCCCTCTCTGTGCCACGTTCTTCCTGCACCTCGTCCAGCCAGTCCCCCTTGCACGAAGCACTTGGTGAGAGGCCTTTCTGCGTCCTACAACTAGGCCAAATCTCCTCTTACTGTAGCCATTCCTACTCACATACACCCACAATGTTTTCAGATCCTTATTATTCAGTAACTGAAGTATTACATTTACTTGGGCAATAAATGCAGAATATCATTGTAACTGGAGACAAAACTGGGATGTCAGCAATAACCTCACTTGACAATCAGGAAGCGAAATGTGCAGTGAAACAAGACCTTTTCCACTACATGAGAGCGCTCCAGGCCGGGCTATAGTGTCGTACCATTTCATAGACCCTGACGGAGCGGTGCTGAGCTCTGGGCACCACCTCAGAAAACTCAGGACAGTAAAGCTAGTGATTTGACAAAGCTTCTAAACGCATGCGCACTTTGTCACATCAGCACATCAGGGATGCAGCAGGCCAGTCTGCACTTGGTGCACACACAGACTCAGCAGTACTCTGCAAGCACAGGCCTTGCATCCCCGTGCTGAGCCCTGCATTTCCTAAATGCTATGAATCTAAGATGTGTAAAACTACCACCACTTCTCGTTCACACTACCTTCGCGTGGTAGGACACTGCTCCCCAAGAGATCACTGTAACCTTGTCTGGAAAGTGAATCCGCTGGTAACTGGCCACGTGGATTCTTAGATCCCTCCATGTCCACCTCCACCTACCATGCCACCTGCTTGCAACAAGCACCCCTGCTACTGTCTTCCTGCCGCTGCACCAGACAGAGCACCACACACCAGCCATCCAGGAAACTCCTCCTCAACAAAAAGGAACCGTCTAGAGAGCACTGAAGACACGAAGACCAGGGCCCTATGAGCAGCGAAGCAGCCAGGCTGATGTTCAGCCTGCAGGCCTCTGAATGACCTTCAGAATTTCATTACCCTGAAATGCAATTACATACTTGTCCTACATCACAATGGAGGAGGGGCATTCAGAAGGCCAAGTAAAGAACACATTTACCTCAAACGAGAGTTAACGCCAGAAGATGCTAGCAAAGGAGGGTGTGGGATTTTCACTAGAAATGTAAATAGATGGGCAGGCGGAGCAAGATGGCGGAGGAGCAGGAGACCTGGATTTCGTCTGGTCTCAGGAATTCAGCTGAATAGGGATCAAACCATTCTGAACACCTACGAACTCAACAGGAGACCGAAGAGAAGAGTAACAACACTCTGAACAGAGAAGCGACCACTTTCTGGAAGGTAGGACGTGCGGAGAAGTGAATCCGAGGCGATATTCCGGAGGATAGACGGCGGGGGAGGGGGCCTCCGTTGGCCACTTCTGGCAAGTGATAGAGCCGCGGAGCACAAAATCGGACCTTTTAGAAATCGGCTCCGCGGAGGGACGTCGCTCCAGTGGCTAAGCAGGGGGTGGAACCCTCGTGGGACAGTGTGGTCTCAGGACCCTCGGGGTCACAGAGAGACCGGGGGTGCCTGAGTGCGCCAGAGCTCCCAGGTATCAGAGCGGGGAAGCCGGCTGCAGAGACGGAGCCGAGGCGTGGGATCTCAGCTCGGGGTGGCCATAGACTGTGATCTGCGGCCCAGTCGGGCCACTGCTCCTCCAGCAGGGACCCAGCAGGCGCCAGATCCAGGGAGACTCCCCTCCTTCCCCCGGGGAGGAGCGGTGCGGGAACGCACTGCAGGGATCTGCTGGGTTTGGAGACTCCACACGGGGTCGGGTGCCAGAGATAGCAACGCTCGGTCACAGGCCAGGTGAGCACGGAGAGCGGCCAGAGACCGGGGACACGGGAGTGACTGCTTTTCTCTGGGGGCGCACTGAGGAGCAGGGGCCCCGAGTTCTCAGCTCCTCCGGGTGGAGATTGGGAGGCCACCATTTTCACCCTGGTCCTCCAAAGCTGTACCAGAGCTTGCAGGGAACAAAAGCTCCTGAGAACAAACCCGAGCAGCTTGCTTAGCCCGGACCGACAAGCGCGGGGCAATTCCGCCTCCGGCAAAGACATTTGGGAACCACGGAAACAGGCCCCTCCCCCAGAAGATCAGCACGAACAGCCAGCAAGCCAAGACCAAGTTTACCGATCAAGGAGAACGGGAGAACTCCAGCGCTAGGGGAATACTGCACATAGAATTCATGGCTTTTTTACCATGATTCATTAGTTTTTCAGAGTTAATTTTTTAACTGTTTTTTTAATTTTTCTTTTTCCCTTTTTCAACCAACATCTTATCAATCCCTTTCTTAAAAAAAACATTTTTTATTTTTCATTTTTAGAGTCATATTTCTATCCCTTCCATAATAGTTACCCTTATTTTTGGCATATATATATGTATATATATGTAAGTTGTTCTCTCTTTAAAATGTTGAGATAGTTTCTTCTAACAGATCAAAATATACCCTAAGTCACTAGTGTATGGCTTTATTCTAGTCTCCTGCCTGATCACATTCTCTCCCTTTTTTTTTCTTTTTTCTTTTTCTTTTTTTTTAAATTATCTTTCTTTTTTCAAACAACTTCTTAGCATATCAATTTCTTTTATAAAATCTTTTATAATTTTCATCTTTACAGTCATCTGCCATCCCTTCATTGTATCAACCCTTATTTTGTACATATATGTCTTTCCTCCTTTAAAATTTTAGCAGGCACTATCTTCTAACAGACCAAAATACGCCCAAAATCTAGTGTGTGGCACTGATCTATGCACTACCCTGATCATATTTGATCATATTGTTTTTTTTTGTTTTGTTCTGTTTTTGTTTGTTTTTATCTTTTTCGTTTTCCTTTTTTTTTTTTCTCTTCTTTCCCTTTCTTGTCCCCTGGTTTCATGTCTTTTCTGATTTCTATAGAGTACATTTGCTGAGGACGTTGTAAACCTGTTAGCATTTTGTTCTCTCGTTCATCTGTTCTCCTCTGGACAAAATGACAAGACGAAAAAAAATCACCTCAGCAAAAAGAACAAGAGGTAGTACCGTCAGCCAGGGACCTACTCAATACGGACATTAGTACGATGTCGGACCTAGAGTTCAAAATCATGACTTTAAAGATACTAGCTGGGCTTGAAAAAAGCTTTTAAGTTATTAAAGAAACCCTTTCTGGAGAAATAAAAGAACTAAAATCTAACCAAGTCGAAATCAAAAAGGCTATTCATGAGGTGCAATAAAAAATGGGGGCACTAACTGCTAGGATAAATGAGGCAGAAGAGAGGATCAGCGATATAGAAGACCAAATGATGGAAAGTAAAGAGGCTGAGAAAAAGAGAGATAAACAACTACAGGATCACGAGGGCAGAATTCAGGAGATAAGCGATGCCATAAGATGAAACAACATTAGAATAATTGGGATCCCAGAAGAAGAAGAAAGAGAGAGGAGGGCAGAAGGTATATTGGGACAAATTATAGCAGAGAACTTCCCTAATGTGGGGAAGGAAACAGGCCTCAAAATCCCGGAGGCACAGAGAACCCCTCTCAAAATCAATAAAAATAGGTCAACACACCGACATCTAATAGTAAAACTTACGAGTCTCAGAGACAAAGAGAAAATCCTGAAAGCAGCTCGGGAGAAGAGATATGTAACCTACAATGGTACAAACATGAGATTGGCAACAGACCTATCCACAGAGACCTGGCAGGCCAGAAAGGACTGGCATGATATCTTCAGAGCACTAAACGAGAAAAATATGCAGCCAAGAATACTATATCCAGCTAGGCTGTCATTGAAAATAGAAGGAGAGATAAAAAGCTTCCAGGAGAAACAAAAACTAAAGGAATTTGCAAACACGAAACCAGCCCTCCAAGAAATATTGAAAGGGGTCCTCTAAGCAAAAACAGAGCCTAAAAGCAGCACAGATCAGAAAGGAACACAGAAAATATACAGTAACAGTCACCTTACAGGCAATACAATGGCACTAAATTCATACCTTTCAATAGTTACCCTGAATGTCAATGGGCTAAATGCCCCAATCAGAAGACACAGGCTAGCAGACTGGATTAAAAAACAAGACCCATCAATCTGCTGTCTGCAAGAAACTCATTTTAGACCCAAAGACACCCCCAGATTGAAAGTGAGGGGGTGGAAAACCATTTACCATGCTAATGGACACCAAAAGAAAGCTGGGGTGGCAATCCTTATATCAGACAAATTAGATTTTAAAACAAAGACTGTAATAAGAGATGAAGAAGGACACTATATCCTACTTAAAGGGTCTACCCAACAAGAAGATCTAACAATTGTAAATATCTATGCCCCTAACGTGGGAGCGGCCAATCATATAAGGCAATTAATAACAAAAGCAAAGAAACACATTGACAACAATACAATAATAGTGGGGGACTTTAACACCCCCCTGACTGAAATGGACAGATCATCTAAGCAGAAGATCAACAAGGAAATAAAGACTTTAAATGAAACACTGGACCAAATGGACTTTACAGACATATTCAGAACATTCCATCCCAAAGCCACGGAAAACACATTCTTCTCTAGTGCCCATGGAACATTCTCCAGAATTGATCACACCCTAGGTCACAAATCAGGTCTCAACCGGTACCAAAAGACTGGGATTATTCCCTGCATATTTTCAGACCACAATGCTTTGAAACTAGAACTCAATCACAAGAGGAAAGTCGGAAAGAACTCAAATACATGGAGGCTAAAGAGCATCCTACTAAAGAATGAATGGGTCAACCAGGAAATTAAAGAAGAATTTAAAAAATTCATGGAAACCAATGAAAATGAGAATACAACTGTTCAAAATCTTTGGGATACAGCAAAGGCAGTGCTGAGAGAAAAGTATATAGCAATACAAGCCTTTCTCAAGAAACAAGAAAGGTCTCAAATACACAACCTAACCCTACACCTAAAGGAGCTAGAGAAAAAACAGCAAATAAAGCCTAAACCCAGCAGGAGAAGAGAAATCATAAAGATCAGAGCAGAAATCAATGAAATAGAAACCAAAAGAACAGTAGAACAGATCAACGAAACTAGGAGCTGGTTCTTTGAAAGAATTAACAAGATTGATAAACCCCTGGCCAGACTTACCAAAAAGAAAAGAAATGACCCAAATCAACAAAATCATGAATGAAAGAAGAGAGATGACAACCAACACCAAAGAAATACGAACAATTATAAGAACATATTCTGAGCAACTCTATGCCAGCAAATTAGATAACCTGGAAGAAATGGGTGCATTCCTAGAGATGTATCAACTCCCAAAACTGAACCAGGAAGAAATAGAAAACCTGAACAGACCTATAACCACTAAGGAAATTGAAGCAGTCATCAAAACTCTCCCAACAAACAAAAGCCCAGGGCCAGATGGCTTCCCAGGGGAATTCTATCAGCCATTCAAAGAATTATTACCTATTCTCCTGAAACTATTCCAAAAAATAGAAATGGAAGGAAAACTTCCAAACTCATTTTAGGAGGCCACCATTACCTTGATCCCAAAACCAGACAAAGACCCCATCAAAAAGAGAATTACAGACCAATATCCTTGATGAACATGGATGAAAAAATTCTCACCAAAATACTAGCCAATAGGATCCAACAGTACATTAAAAGGATTATTCACCATGACCAAGTGGGATTTATCCCTGGGCTGCAAGGCTGGTTCAACATCCGCAAATCAATCAACGTGATACAATACATTAACAAAAGAAAGAACAAGAATCATATGATCCTCTCAATAGATGCAGAAAAAGCATTTGACAAAGTACAGCATCCTTCCTTGATCAAAACTCTTCAGAGTATAGTGATAGAGGGTACATACCTCAATATCATAAAAGCCATCTATGAAAAACCTACAGTGAATATCATTCTCAATGGGGAAAAGCTGAGAGCTTTTCCCCTAAGGTCAGGAACGCGGCAGGGATGTCCACTCTCACCACTGCTATTCAACATAGTATTAGAAGTCCGAGCCACAGCAATCAGACAACAAAAAGAAATCAAAGGCATCCAAATCGGCAAAGAGGAAGTCAAACTCTCACTCTTTGCAGATGATATGATACTGTATGTGGAAAACCCAAAAGACTCCACCCCAAAACTGCTAGAACTCATACAGGAATTCAGTCAAGTAGCAGGCTATAAAATCAATGCACAGAAATCAGTGGCATTCCTATACACCAACAACAAGACAGAAGAGAGACAAATCAAGGAGTCGATCCCCTTTACAATTGCACCCAAAACCATAAGATACCTAGGAATAAATTTAACCAAAGAGGCAAAGGATCTGTACTCAGAAAACTATAAAATACTCATGAAAGAAATTGAAGATGACACAAAGAAATGGAAAAACGTTCCATGCTCATGGATTGGAAGAACAAACATTGTGAAGATGTCAATGCTCCCTAGAGCAATCTACACATTCAATGCAATCCCCATCAAAATACCATCCACTTTTTTCAAAGAAATGGAACAAATAATCCTAAAATTTGTATGGAACCAGAAGAGACCCCGAATAGCCAGAGGAATACTGAAAAAGAAAAGCAAAGCTGGCAGCATCACAATTCTGGACTTCCAGCTCTATCACAAAGCTGTCATCATCAAGACAGTATGGTACTGGCACAAAAACAGACACATCGATCAATGGAACAGAATCAAGAGCCCAGAAATGGACCCCTAACTCTATGGTCAACTCATCTTTGACAAAGCGGGAAAGAATGTCCAATGGCAAAAAGACAGTCTCTTCAACAAATGGTGTTGGGAAAATTGGACAGCCACATGCAGAAGAATGAAACTGGACCATTTCCTTACACCACACACAAAAATAGACTCCAAATCGTTGAAAGATCTAAACGTGAGACAGGGGTCCATCAAAATCCTAAAGGAGAACAAAGGCAGCAACCTCTTCGACCTCAGCCGCAGCAACTTCTTCCTAGAAACATCGCCAAAGGCAAGGGAAGCAAGGGCAAAAATGAACTATTGGGATTTCATCAAGATAAAAAGCTTTTGCACAGCAAAAGAAACAGTCCACAAAACCAAAACACAACTGACAGAATGGGAGAAAATATTTGCAAATGACATATCAGATAAAGGGCTAGTATCCAAAATCTATAAAGAACTTATCAAACTCAACACCCAAAGAACAAATAATCCAAACAAGAAATGGGCAGAAGACATGAACATTTTTCCAAAGAAGACATCCAAATGGCCAACAGACACATGAAAAAGTGCTCCACATCGCTCGGCATCAGGGAAATCCAAATCAAAACCTCCATGAGATACCACCTCACACCAGTCAGAATGGCTAAAATTAAGTCTGGAAACGACAGATGTTGGCGAGGATGTGGAGAAAGGGGAACCCTCCTACACTGTTGGTGGGAATGCAAGCTGGTGCAACCCCTCTGGAGAACAGTGTGGAGGTTCCTCACACAGTTGAAAATAGAGCTACCATACGATCCAGCAATTGCACTACTGGGTATTTACCCCAAAGATACAAATGTAGGGACCCGAAGGGGTATGTGCACCCCAATGTTTATAGCAGCAATGTCCACAATAGCCAAACTGTGGAAAGAGCCAAGATGTCCATCGACAGATGAATGGATAAAGAAGATGTGGTATATATACACAATGGAATATTATGCAGCCATCAAAGGGAATGAGATCTTGCCATTTGCAAGGACGTGGATGGAACTGGACGGTGTTATGCTGAGTGAAATAAGTCAATCAGAGAAAGACATGTATCATATGACCTCACTGATCTGAGGAATTCTTAATCTCTGGAAACAAACTGAGGGTTGCTGGAGTGGTGGGGGGTGGGAGGGATGGGGTGGCTGGGTGATAGACATTGGGGAGGGTATGTGCTATGGTGAGCGCTGTGAATTGTACAAGACTGTTGAATCACAGATCTGTACTTCTGAAACAAATAATGCAATATATGTTAAGAAAAAAAAAGAATAAGAAAATAGCAGGAGGGGAAGAATGAAGGGGAGTAAGTCGGAGGGGGGAGACCAACCATGAGAGACGATAGACACTGTAAAACAAACTGAGGGTTCTAGAGGGGAGGGGAGTGGGGGGATGGGTTAGCCTGGTGATGGGTATTAAAGAGAGCACATTCTGCGTGGAGCACTGGGTGTTATGCACAAACAATGAATCATGGAACACTACATCAAAAACTAATGATGTAATGTTTGGTGATTTACATAACAATAAAAATTTTAAAAAAAGAAAGAAATGTAAATAGATCTAATAAAAAAAAAAACGTATACTAGACTGTTTACCTGCACTGTCCAATATGGTAGCCAGTAGCCACACGCAGCTATTTAAATTTAAACGTAAATTAATTAAAATGTTAAAAATTCCTTAGGCACATTAGCCACCCATGGGTCTCTGTGTAGGCGTTATATTTGACAGTTGTTTTAATCGGTTATGAAGGGAAGAGGAGCTGGTTTGGTTTTGTTTTGGTAACCCACTCTTTTTCTCTACTTTGGAGACCTATATGTATATGGCTATTTCTGGAACATCACAAACACAATCAGCACTAACTCACCTGTCCTTCTAACATTTCTCTTGGCAGACCCGTCCTCTCTTGCTCCGAGCTGTTAGTTCTTCGTATAGAAAGGCTGTGAGATTTGCGTTTCTGTTTTGCTTGGCGAGCAGTGGAGCAACTCCCGCTTTCTGTGGGCATTACTTCTAGAAGGTGATGTCCCAGTCGCTCCTGGAATAAGCTAAACAAAAGCAGGAAAAACAAGTACTTAATTTCTGATATGGCAAACCAAAATGAAGGAAAAACAGATGACAATAATTACTTTCAATTCCAAACTTCTTCATTCTTCACTATGGCAATATTTACTATTTAATTTAGAAAGTAACAAATTAACCATTTTTTAGATAAAGACCCCAGCCTTTGTCGAACAGGTAACTTTTTATCAAATCTGATTATCAAGTTTTTGAAGGGCTTAAAGAACAAGCCTCCCTTAACCAATTTTCCCCAACCTCAGCCTACTCCCCAGAGAGAACCAACTCTAATCACACGTTCTAGACCACAGATCTTAAGAGCAATGCTGTCCAAGAAAAATGCAATGCAAGCCACATGGCAAATTTTCTAGTAGCCACATTTAAAAAAGTAAAAACAGGTGAAATCACTTTTAATGATTTATTTAGCCCACTGTGTCTAAAATATTATCACTTTAGGCAACAGGAAAAACACGATCTGCCAAACTATTCTCCAAAGCAGCTATAACCTCTTATATTCCCATCAGCGACATAGGAGATTCTATTCTCCACGGCCTCATTTGGTATGTTCACTATGTTTTAATTTCATTGGCTCTGACAGGTGTGCAGTACTGTGTCACGGTCTTCACACACACTCCCCTGGTGGCTGATGATACTGTACATCTTTCCATGTACTTATCTGCAGTCTAAATACCCTTCTTAGGGAAATGTCCTCTCCCATCTTTTGCCCTTCTAATAGGACTTTGGGTTTTTACTGTTGAGATTTGAGAGTATTCCATATATCCTTCATGCGTTACGTGTCAGGTGTGCGGGTTACCAAGCTTCCCCAGTCTTTTATCTTAACAGGGTTTTTCACAAAGCAAAACTTTTAAATTTTGATGAAATATCACTGATCGATTATCTTTCTCCAGTGGATATTTTAGAGTCACGTCTAAGAACTTTTTATCAATCCTAGCTCCTAAAAATTTTGTTTTCTTCTTAAAATTTTAGTTTTATACATTATATTTAAATTTACGAGCTACTCTGGGTTGATATTTGTATTAAGGTGTAAAGTTTAGATCCAGGAGTATTTTTGTTTTGGGTTTTCTTGTTTCTTTGCTGAGGATATCCAATTATTCCAGCACCACATGTCGAAAACTATCCATCCTACATTGAGTTGAGAAAGTTTGGCATCTTAGTCAAAAATCAATTGGCTATACTTAGGTGAGATTATTTCTTGGTTCTCTATTCTGTTCACCTGATCTACGTATCTCTCTATAAATAACAGTATTTTTTTAAGTTTTATTTAAGTAATCTCTGTACTCAACATGGGGCTTGAACTCATGACCCCAGGTTCAAGAGCCGGATGCTCTTCCAACTGAGCCAGCCACGCACCCTTGCCAATAACATGGTCTCGACTACTGTGCTGTCTTGAAATCATTAGTGATTCCTATCACTTAAATCTTTTTCAAAATTATCTAAGTTATTCTAGTTCCTTTGCCTAGCCATATAAATTTGGAATAATCTTTCCCATACCTACAAAAATAAAAATCTTCATGGAATTTTAACAGGAATTCTGTTTAATCTGTTCCTCAATTTGGAGAGAAGTGGCACCTTTATCATGTTGAGCCTTCCAACCTATGAATACAGTATATGTCTCAGTTCATTTAGATCTTTTCTTCCCTCAGTTTTGTAGATTTCCACAAAGAAGTCCTACATATGCCTTTTCGAATTTACAATGAAGTCTGTGCTTTTATTTTCTGAGTAATGTTAAATAACATTGTATTTTTATTTCCATTTTGTGTTAATTGCTAGTATCCTACATTGTTGTTGAAGTCATTTATGAGTTCTAGGAGATTTTTTATAGATTCTTTGGCATTTTTTATGTAGACTATTATGCCATCTAAAAAAAAAAAGAACAGGAGCGCCTGGGTGGCTCAGTTGTTAAGTGTCTGCCTTCAGGTTAGGTCATAATCCCGGCGTCCTGGAATCAGGCCCCACATCGGGCTCCTTGCTCCGTGGGAAGCCTGCTTCTCCCTCTCCCACTCCCCCTGCTTGTGTTCCCTCTCTCACTGTGTCTCTCCCTGTCAAATAAATAAAATCTTTAATAAATAAATAAGTAAATAAAATTTTTAAAAAAGAACAGTTTTATTTCTTCCTTTCTGATCTGTAAGCCTTTATTTCCTTTTCTTATTGATCTGGCTAGAAATTCCAGTACTATGCTGTAAACAGTGACAACAAACATCCTTGTTTGATCTCAAGGTAAAAAAAACTCTGTTTCTGACCATTAAGTATGATGCTAGCTGTAGGTCAATTGTAGATTTTGTCTACTGAGATGAGAAGGCTCCCCCCTTCCTGAGTCTCACAAATGCGTTGAATTTTGTCATCTGTTTTTTCTGCATCATCTAATGGGCGTGGCTTTTCTTTAGCCTGTTAACAGATCAATTACACTGATGATTTTCAAACGCTAACCCAAATTTGCACGTACAAGTAAACCCCACTTGTTCCTAGTATAGAAGTCAATCTCTGTTCTCTCATTTTGTTGTTTTTTTCTGCCTTACTGTGGGTTACTTGAACATTTTCTAGAATTTCATTTTGAAGATTTATTTGACAGAGAGAGACACAGCGAGAGAGGGAACACAAGCAGGGGGAGTGGGAGAGGGAGAAGCAGGCTTCCCGCGGAGCAGGGAGCCCGATGCGGGGCTCCATCCCAGGACCCTGGGATCATGACAGAATTTCATTTTGATTTACAGTATAGTTTCTGAGTTTACCTCTTTTGTGTAACTTTCTTTAGTGATTGTTCTAGGTATTAAATTTTCACAACTATCAAGGCGCGTGGGTGGCTCAGTTGGTTAAGCAACTGCCTTCGGCTCAGGTCGTGATCCTGGAGGCCTGAGATCGAGTCCCGCATCGGGCTCCCTGCTCAGCGGGGAGTCTGCTTCTCCCTCTGACCCTCTTCCCTCTCGTGCTATCTCTCATTCTCTCTCTCTCAAATAAATAAATAAAATCTTTAAATTTTCACAACTATCACAGTCTGATTATCAACATTTTACCAGTTCACGGTAATATATAGAAACCTTACCTTCCTAACTCCTTGCACTTGTAACAGTCAAATGAAATACTTCCTCTATATACACTGAGAACATCAAGAGCTATGCTTCAACCTTCAAACATGAGTATCTGCTGAATTTACCAGTATGTTTCCTCTTTCCGTTGTTTGTACTTCCTTCCTGGTGTTCCCACATTGCTTTGTCATTTCCGTTCTGTTGAAAGAAATTCCTCTACCTATTATCTTAGGATAGGTCTGCTTGTGACTGATCACATGAAGGAGGTTTTCACTTGCTACAGAATTGAGTTGACAGTTCTTTTCCTTCAGCACTTGAAAAATATGCCACTTCCTTATGGCCTCTATGGTCACTGATGAAAAATCCACTTGTCAAACTGTTTTTCCACTAATGGTAAAGTGACATTTCTTTCTCACTGCTTTTTTGTCTTCAGTTCTCAGAAGTTTTGACTACGATGTGTCTTAGCATGAATTTCTTTGAGTTTATCTTGTCTGGGTTTCATTAAGCTTCTTGATTCTATAGGTTTATGGCTTGCCAGATTTAGGAAATATTCAGCCAGTATTTCTCCAAATGCACCTTCAGCCCCACTGTCTTTCTCCTCTTTCTGGGATTATAACAAGAACAATAGGTCTTTTGTCAAAGTTCCACAGGTCCCTGATACTACGTTCACTTTCTTCCAGGCTAGTTTCTCTCTGTTGTTCAAGGTGGGTAATTTCCATTCAGTCTTTCCTCTACCCTCTCCATTCTGCTGGTCAGCCATCCACTGGGTTTTTCATTTCAATTATACTTTTCAGTTCTAAATTTCCATTTGTTTCTTTATATCCCGTGTTTTCTTCCTGAGATTTTGTTTTTTCATTTGTTTCAAACGTCACTAACTGCTCGCTGACACATATTCATTTTGGCTGCCTTAAAATCCCTGTCAAATCATTCTAACATCTGCGACATCTCTGTGTTGCTGTCAGTTGTCTTTTCTCATTCAAACTGAGATTTTCCCAGTTCTTCATATAACATATAATTTTCAACTGAAGCCTCAACATTTTGGGTTCCTTGTTGACCCGGGATCTGATTTAAGTCTTCTATTACAGCAGGCCTCTAACGATGATGTCCCAACAATTTCTTGTTTCTGCCAGGTGGACTGCAAAGGTGGAGATCTGGAAGTCAGGGTTCTCCGCTCAGCCTCCACTGACCCTGGGTGGAGATACGCCCCATTGCTGCTGAGTGGGGTGAGAGTTCAGCCTCTCCCTTGGCTGCTCTCCCACTCACACCATCTTGACTGCACCAGAGGTCCCTGTTACTATACCCTACGTGGCCTCATTAGCACCGAGTGGTGGTGAAATTCCTGAATCCCTACTAGGTTTCCTCTAATGCCACCCCAGCAGGAAGAGCGTGTTTTCATCACCCAACACAGATGAGAATCCCACCTGCTCACTCAGCCTTCTCTGACACCACCCAGCAGAGAGTGTCACCTCAACACAGCTTGTCAAGGGTGAAAGCCTAGATTCTCCATCCAGCCTTAGACAAGAAGAGTGATGAGGGTAGGCGCTGCAGTGTTTTCTAAAAGTGTTCTGTCTCCGGGGCTTTCCCTTTCCTGGTCTTTTGACTAGAGAGCAGGCTTTTCTTGGTCTTCTGAGGTGAGCCCTTTGGTGTTGCTGGGTTGTTACCTCTTCAGGCCCAAGTCTGGGGTATGTGAGGCAAAAAAGAAAATCCAGGGAACTCAGCTCTGTGTCATTTCTGAGGTCCCAAAATACCAGTATCACTATACTCCCTTCTCTCCACCTTTCAGTCTTTTATGTGTTTTATATATACTGCCTTAGATATACTTAGTGGAACAAGGAAATACCTCTACTCTACCTTTCCGTAAGTACAAAATCAGAGACCTTTTGTATCTCATATTATACATGTGTAGACCTTGTGTTAAAATGGCAATAAGAAAGTAAATCGTGTTTTACAACACACTAAAAACTTTCAAATAGGTTAACTAATTCTGTGTTTTTAGGTTTAAAACTCTAAAATTTGTGAATTTATTAAAATTATCACCTAATTTTCTATAGCATTATGTAAACCACATTCAACTATCCAATCTAAAAAAAAGGGGAAATAGGAATAAAATAACCGTATTTCTTTTATCTCTAAAATTCTCATTTGGTTTTCTTTTTAATCTTCTATTTCTCTCACTTTTTTGGATATTCCATTTGTCAAAGCAAATCACAAGGGCAACACAGACTCAAGTGGAGGGCAAACAGACTTAACCTACTGAAAGAAAAAGAATGAGAAAGAACTTGTAGACATCTTTAATCCATCACACATTACTCCATTTACAAATTCTGGCTATACAATGAATAACATTTTGCTTCCCTAAAAAATGGCAGCGAATGGAACTAGTTTTGCCACTTCAAATACATAGCGGAGTAAAATAGATATAAATAATCCAGTTAAGTTAAACACCTACTAGGAATAAAATCCAAAGAAGAGCACAACAGTTAATTAGTTTTAGAGCCATGCAACCCCCACCCCCAACTCTTCAAAGCATTGGCTCGGCTTCACCATGAGGCCTCGGCTTAAATGTTACCTCCTCAAAACAGCTTCCTTTGGCCACTACTAGTCACAGCACTGTATGATCCTCGCCACCTCCACACCTAGATTTTATTTGTGGTTTACTCACTTAATGAATGTTTCCCCCACAACACCACCAATGTCCCCCACCTGGGACATTATTTGGGCTCACTATGGTACTTGTAGGGCCGACCATGTGGCCTGACATAAATACATCCCAAAATATTTAATGAATGTATAAGTGAATGAATGAATGAATGAACACATCTATCCCCAACTAGCTGTGTAACCTTGGTCAAGTTACTTAACCACGTTCTTAAGGCTTAATTTTGTCATCTTTAAAAGCAGGGACAGCAACAGCACTTCTTTCTTTCTTTAAGTCACACACCAAATATTCTTCAGCTCATAAACGCATTAGGTACTAGGAATACAGCAATGAACTAAACAGACTTGGTCCCTACTTTCATGTTATTTAGAGTTATGAGATGGACCTTAAGGGTAATCTCAGAATTGATTAGAGAAATTATAAATTCTGGTGACTGCTCTGAAAGATACACAACTATTATGAGAAGACGCAAGCTAAAGAGCAAGGTTTTTCCAAGAAACTGACATTTAAATTGAAACTGAAGAATCAGTGTTAACCATGTGGAAAGAGAGAGGGGGAGTGGGTATTCCAAGAACAGGAACAGCATGTGCAAATACCCTGAGCTGGGAATGAAACTAATTAACCAGAAAAACTAAAAAAGAGATAATGTGGCTAAAGCATAGCAAACAATGGAGAGAACAGTACAAGTGGTAGAGGGAGGCTTAGAGTCTGTCTTTTAAGTTTAGATTTTATCCTAAAACAAAAACGAAGCCATGCCGTAAATAAGTGACACTAGATTTGCATGAAAAATCACTCTTCCTGCTGTGTAGAAAACACATGGAAAAATCAGATGACTAGGAATGGGGAAGCCAGTTAGGAAGTTACTAAAGCAGTACAGGCAATTAATGATGATCCATAAGATTAGAGGGGTACATGAATGGATTTGGGGTGAGGAGGACAGGTGGGGCAGAAGAGAGGTGTCAAGAACAGCCCTCATTTCTGAGGTAAGAAGAAGGTGAAAAAGAGATCAGATTATTGAGGTACTGAGATACTGAGGCAGCAGACTTGCAGAAGAAATCAAGAATTAAATACTGAAGGTATTATGTTTGCAATGCCTCTGAACATCTAAAACACAGAAGAGGCAGGAAGTACATAGGTCTAGAGATGAAAAGAGAACTGGGCTAAATTTATAAATCTGGGAGAGGTCTACACTGAAAGTGGAGATAGGCATTTTGACCCCATCACGCCTCCAGAGTCTATGACTTACCAAATACTATTCTTAATAAGATAAAAAAAAAAAAAACCTTACAATGAGCATTATGTGTAGAAATAAGCAACACGTAATAAAACTGGCACTCCCTCAAATGACATAGGAAAAATTATTTTTTTAAAGTAGAATCATTTTAATTAACTGATTCAATCTTAAATGTTTCATTTTCATAGTAGACAGAAAATTATTTTTAAAGATTTTATTTATTTATCTAACAGAGAGAGAGAGAGCACAAGCAGGGAGAGATGTGGGGCTCTCAAGGCTCGATCCCAGGACCCTGGGATCATGACCCAAGCCGAAGGCAGATGCCTAACCAACAGATGCCTTAACCACCCCGGGTGCCCCAATGGAAAAATTATTTTTGACTGAAAAATTAAAGAACAAATTTTTTTATGAAATTTAGGTCTGAAAATTTTGAGCTACAGAAATTAGAGATGGCTGAAATAAAGACATAAAGCAAAACAATGGCAGAATCTGTAATTGGCAGAATTTTATAGACACAAAGATTACATTGATATTAAATTTGACAAATTTGAATATAACAAAACTAAACTGTTAAACAGTTCATATTAAACCACTTAAAAGAGTATTTCAGTAATTTTTTTTAATGGAAACATTTAGAACTATTTAACTGTGCCACATAAAAAAATTGGCCAAAAAACCAAACTGACTTAATGGAACCTTACCCAGAAACTATATTCTTCATAAAAAGAAGGAGATAGACATAACTCTTTTTCAGTGATTACACATATTAAGTTCATAAAGCATCTCAGTTGTCAAAATCATTAACACAATTTAACAGTTACCTTGCAGTTTCTAAGTCACATTTTGTAAAGGAGGAAAATATCAAAACCCTGTGAAAAAGATCCTAATGGAGCCATAAAGAGGAGACTTTATCTGCAGACATTTCAGTCAAGTAAGTAACAGAGTAAAGGTCTTTTCTTTCCTCTCTGAAGACCTGCATCAGTGGAAATACTCTGCTAAGTATCAGTGGGAAGGTTAGCACATTCTGAAGATTCACAAGTTGGTTATATAAAGTGCAAGAAGGGCAACACCTACCTTCCTTTCACCTCAAAGTCATAGGCTTTTCGGGTTTTTATTCTTTTTTAATCTCTACACCCCACATGGGGCTCAAACTCACAACCCCAAGATCAAGAGCCAGCTCACACTCTACCAACTGAGCCAGCCAGGCGCCCCTCAAAGTTGTAGGTTTTGAATCAATGATTTTCTGTCTTCAGTATCATACCACTGGCTTTCCAGACACTACACCTTCAGTAAGAAATAAGCAGTCTTCTATACAACTAACTTTAAAAATCGTCACCCTCTGGGGGTGCCTGGCTGGCTCAAGCTGGAAGAGTGTGTGACTCGATCTCAGGGTCAAGCCCTATATTGGGGTGTAGAGATTACTTAAATAAATAAAATTTTAATAAACAAATCTTCACCCTCTGCCTTGCACTGAGGCTTGAACCTCCCTCCTCCCCATGAACCCCATATAGTGTCGTTCTGGCCTTTGCTTGTTTTTGTCACTCCACCACACAGTCCATTACACTGGTTATCTTTTCACACTGATCCATTTCCAACCAAATACGTACACTTCACACAATTACAGATTATAAATCTGGAACAAGAACCTGGCATCAAATGGAGATTTTTCATCCGGAGTGATTTTATCCCTTAAGACCTTTCTAAGCCCTGTGAAGTGTCATCTCAACGATGGGGTCATAATGCCTGTGCCAAGCACTGTATTATTAACACTTGAAGACGACCTGGTGAATTCAAGTTCTGCCTCTTCCACTCGGGTCTTCAGCCATACTCACCATTCTTCAGAAACTGGAGTGGCAGGATCCTCTAGTTTTTCGTTATAACCTATTTCCAATTTCCTCTTTCTCTTTTGTTAATCTTTCCAACACAATTTCCTTCCTGAACCTTTTTTAAAATTTTACTCTTGCCCTCTTCATTCACATCCTCTCCCTCCTCCAGCAGTCTACCCTGGTGCCAACACCACTTTTCCCTTCACACCAGACCCTCCGGGGAGAACAAACCCCTTCACCTCAGCATGGATCAGTATTAGTATAAATCCTATATAAATGTTTGAAAAGTTTAGGGTGTTTTCAGGTTGAGATCACAGAGAGAGGCAAGGAAATTGCAGGTGTTTGCAAAAGAAATACTGAACTGATAGAGCATGGACTCTAAGCTAGACAAAGAGGGAAGTGAAGTTAGAAAGTACAGCAGACACCGGTAACGGATGGGCAGGTCCCTCTGAGACAGAAGAACTGCTCCAAAGGTGTGTTGTGAGGCTCACAAGGGTCAGTAAAAACAGCCACTATTGTTCCAAAAACGCTGTGAGGCACAGTTCCCAAATGTTCAACAGGCCAAACACTTTAGTAAACTGGTCATAGAACCGTAAAGGGGAGGGGCACCTGGGTGGCTCCGTGGGTTACGCAGCTACTTTCGGCTCAGGTCAAGATCCCAGGGTCCTGCTCAGCAAGGAGCCTGCTCCTCCCTCTGCCTCTGCCTCCCGCTCCCCCTGCTTGTGCTCTCTCCCTCTCTGTCAAATAAATAAATAAAATATATTTTAAAAAAAAAAGGAACTGTAAAGGGGAGAAGGAGAAAAAGGGGGCCCTGAAGGGGCAGAGAGAAGAAAAAAAAGAACTGTAAAGGGAAAAAAAAATGTCTTTACTCTAAAAATAATCTATTGTAACCAATGTTAAAAGCTGTGCCTTTTACCTAAATATAATCAAAAACAAATATCTGAAATTCCAAAAGATAATTATATTTCTTCAAACTATTCGTACTAACCCACTATTATAAGGCACTGAACAGGTTTATGGAAAAAAAATCCTACTTTTTTTAAAAAACATTATTTTCAAGGAATTATAAATAGTTCCCTCCAAAAACTCAACCTCCCTAACCCACCCTTCAAATAAGTAGGTTTAATATAAAGTCTGCACAACTCATGTGCCACACACACATGACCCCATGTACAAAACATTACTCACAATTTCATACCCGGTGGGACTTTTAAACATTTTCTTTTAGCAAGAACACTTAAGTACTTAATTTCACGAACGTTAACTTTACGCAAAAGAATGATTAAACAATGTAATCTGTGTGCGGCATTTGACAGTATCGAATGTGACTTTCCACCAGCCGTTCAGTCCAGCTCTCCCTAACACCGTATTGTTACAGCGCTGCGCTGCGAATTCCTGGCGGGCTCCAACAGCAAACTCAACTGCTCCGCAGCATCTATGGAGAGAAGCCCCTGCAGAAACGTGCCATCAGTCCCAACCTGCGGACACTGTTTTGTCCCTCATCCACACAGTGAACTGGGGGACACCACTAATCGGAAGATGACCCCCAAGATTTTCAAGTGCAAGTGCAAAGCAAGTGAACAGCCTACCAGAGCCACCCGAAGGAAGGTGCCAAGAGGCTGAGAAAAGAGGAAGGAAGCGCTCTCACTAAAGCTCTCCCGTGTCCAGGACTCTGCAAGAACGCGTGGCACACACATCGTAACGTGACCTTCTCACTATCAAGACGCGGCTCGGAAAGGTCGCGCAGCTGCTGTGCAGTGCGGCGGGGGTCCGCCGCCCTCCCCGCTGGCTGGGCCCAGCGCAAGGAGGACACAGCGCCCGCACGACCGCCCCGAGGCCAGGCCGCGCCAGCCCTGCGGAGCCCAAGCCCGCGCGCGGAGCGTGCAGAGCGGGGCGGCCGGGCGCGGCGAAGACACTCCGGAGGCACGGGCCCACCTCGGAGGCACACCATTCCGGGGACACTTCTAAGGTCACACCTTGGAGGCCACCATCCTGCATTTACGGGGCGTTCGCTGGAACGGAAACAGATGAAACTTCCCGAGTCGCCGCGCTCTCCCACGACAAGCTCGGCTTCAGCGGACCGGGCCGGGCACGGGAGCCTCTGCTGCGAGGGCTGCGCGACCGGGCCTCTCCGCTCCTGCCCACCACGTAACCTGGGGCTCTGAGCGAGGCGCCGTCGCCCCGCCCCGGGCCGACCCCAGCCCTCCATCGACAGCAAGGACCAGGGCACGCGGGGTCGGGGGTGGGGGGCGGGCGCGAGGCAGCCACAGGCCCCGCGGGCACGCCCCCAGTCCCGCTCGGAGGCCATGGCCCCCCGCACCCCGGGTGCCCCTCGGGGGTGGAAGATGACCGCCCGGCACTCACCTGTCGTGCCGCCGCCGTGCCCGCCGACCCCCAATGCCAACCGGGCCCTGCGCTGCAGCGCGCCCGTTCCCAACCACACGGCGCCCGCGACAGACCGGGAGACGCAGGACACCGAATCTCCGCCCTGACGCGGCCCCACGACCCGGCAAGCCCGACGCCCTGCACTTCCGGCACAGCCGGAAGCTCCAGCCTCGCCTCGCGCCCAGGCCGCCGGAAGTCCCGCGACGACCTCCGCCCCGCGCCGGAAGTCCCTCCCGCGGCCTCCGTCTCAGCCGCGACCGCCGGAAGTCCAGCCCCCGTCCTGCGCTCGCGCCGGA
Organism: Callorhinus ursinus; assembly: GCF_003265705.2. NCBI lineage: Eukaryota > Metazoa > Chordata > Mammalia > Carnivora > Otariidae > Callorhinus > Callorhinus ursinus. The sequence continues at coordinate 15,316,102 of NW_027397098.1, forward strand.
AGTCCCGCGACCGCCCGCTCTGGCCGCGCCCCGGCGCGCGGGGAGCCGGGGGCAGGGGGGGAGCGCCCGTGACTGCCCGCCCCCGGCCCACCGGGTAGGTGCTCGCCCGAAGGTGCGCTCGGAAGAGCCGAGCCGCGGACTGGGAGGAGCGGGGCGCCGGCGCTCGCAGGGAGCCCGCGGGCGCGTCCCCCGGTACTCACTGCGGCGGGCTCCCGCGGGGGTCCTCGACCCCCACAGGTTCGCGTCCATCGGCTCGGGTCGGGGGGACCGCTGACGGGCGTCCAGCCCTGTGTGCTCCCCGCGGCCGCACGGCTGCCGGCCGCGACTCTTCCCCGCGGGGCTGTGGCGGAGGCTGCCGGTCCGCACGGGCTCCCGGTGGAGGTAGAACTATTAATATTTCAGCTTTATCTGCAGAGGATGACTCATCCACTTTCCTTTCTGAAATATTTGTTCGCCATTGGCTAAAAAGAAAAAACAAAATCAGCTGCTCGCTGCGAAAGGTGGGACTTACTCGTCTTTGATCTAGGTTGGCAAGGGACGTCATGGACTGGAGACCTTACATGAGCGACCACCCTCCTCTTTACAAACAACTCTGCCTAGGCGTTAAAGCTGACCTACAGTAAATGAAAAGCAAGAGACCAGTTTCCTGATGTGTGGGTCAACATTCTCACTCCTTCCTTTAAAAACGAAAGCTCGCCATTCAAATTCAAGAAGCCCTCGTAAGATGATTGCACAAGAAACAAATTTAACATTTTGGGACCCAAATAACCACAAACTAGAATAAGTGCTGAAGTTATTTACACATTTAGTAAAAGCTCAGCTTAGCACTAAGAAACCCTTCTGTAAGGGTTTCAGGCTTTTGGAGGTTGTGGCAAACATTTCACCAGGAGGAGCGTTTTCCTCTACCCTTCAAGGTTCTTCTGGCTGGTGGAAGACGTGAGACAGATTGGCAGGAGAATATCAAATTTAATTATAATTATGCATGTATGAGAATCCACATAAACCTGAGAGATTCCAAAGACAGTCGAAATAAGGTTCATAGGTCACCCTGAACCTAGGAGAAGTGGGTCTGGGACTTAAAAGGGAGAGCAACTCATAGGAGGGTGGAAAATAAATGTTTGCGAAGTCGCTCAGGAGCAATGGGACACAGAGAGGACTTTGATGAAACGGACGTAGCTAGTTTCCTCCCTGCCCACCGGGGGCTTGACGACTTCCCAATGCTTAAAGACTTTTTTTTTTTTAAGGTTTATTTATTTATTTATTTCACGGAGAGCGTGTGCGCTCACAAGCCGGGGGAGGGGGAGCAGCAGGTAGAAGGAGAGGAAGAAGCAGGCTCCCAGCAGGCTCCAAGAGAGCCCAATATGGGACTCGATCCCAGGACCCTGGGATCCTGACCTGAGCCGAAGGCAGATGCTTAACGACTGAGCCACACACGCGCCACAGGACTTTTCTGATGAAATTAGTGGTGATGTTAAAGGTGATTGGTATTGAATAATGAAATGTGTCAACATCTGCAAGATCTGCTTAATTAGTGAAGTAATATTTTCCAAGTGACCCAATATTACAAAATCATGCGTGGGAAAATATGCATTCGAACTTTAGTCCAAAGCAATGAATGTTAATTTAACATTATAAAATGTTCATTGCTGTGGTTTTGATATAGGAAAGGCATGAGGGTTTGAAGCCCACAGGCAAGAAAGAGTTCTTAAGATGTCTTTGGTGCAAAAAGGTGGTTTTATTAAAGCACAGGGACGGGACCCATGGGCAGAAAGAGCTGCACCGGGGTCGTGAGGAGTGGTTCATGATACACTTTCAAGTTGGGAGGGGGTTGGGGATAGCGTGTCTCTAAGGAATTTTGGAAGCACGGTTTCCAGGACTTTGAGGAGGCTAGCTATTGTTGGGAAAAGGTTGTGTATTACTGTCTAGTAAAACCTTAGTCATGAGACCCTTCAGATGTGTATTGGGCCATATGCTTGGGGGAGGAGGTGATTGCCAACATGTATTTTGGGGGTTTAGGGATAAAATTTCTAAAGGAATTTTTGTGTTAAAGTAGACTCCCAGGATCCTGGGGGTTGGGCAGAGGTTGCCTTTTGCCCTGAGCAAAGTGTTAACATCAAGGCAGTTGAGTCCCTAGAAGACTATCACTCTGCCTTTTTCAAGGCCTTGTTAACGGGCTGTGGGGGGAGGGGTGTGATGTGGGGTCTGTGTGTGGGGTGTAAGGGGGATGTGTTGGGTCTGCGTGTGGGCCGTAGGGCGGGTGTGACATGGGGTGCAGGCGTGGGCTTCACGAGGGGGGTTCGGGGAGCGGTGAACGGTGCGGGCGTGCGGGCGTCGCGGCCTTCCGAACCAGGGCACGCACCGCGCCGTCCCGCGCGGTCCTCATGCAGCCCGCCCCCGGGGGCACGGGAGCTCAGCCTGCCGGTCCGCTAACTGCGCAGAAGGCCCCGCGCACACACGTCACGACGTCTCAGAGCCCGAGCGCTCGGGCACCTGGAACGTGCGCTCGCGCGGGGCTCGGCGCCTCTGGCGCGCGGACTAGCGGGTGTGGTCGGGGCCGCTCGCTCCGCCCTCCGTCTCCGGGCGGCCTCCTGAAAAAGGCTCTGCAAGGCCCCGAGCTCCGTACAGCGGGGCTTGGAGGGCAGAGGGAAGAGCGGAACCTCGGCTCCGTGACGGAGGCCCTGCACACGCCCTCGCGCGACCGTGGCGTCAGGCGTGGCCGGCGCGCGATTGGCCGCGAAGCATGTGGCGCGCTCTGGCGCGGGCCCTGAAGGTTGGGCGCGCGGCCCGAGGGGGCGGGCCCCAGGCCTGGGGGCGGGGCCTGCGGGAGCAAAACGCGGCGGAGCGGTGGTACGCAGAGGGCAGCAGCCTGAGGTAGGCCGGCGGGGGTCGGGCGGCGGCCGGCGGGTCCCCGCGGGCCCGGGGCACCGAGTGTGGCCGCCCAGCCGCCCCCTCCCGGGGGACCCTCGGTGTCGGGTGGGAGTTGGGGGGAGGTACCCCGGGGCCCGGGTGGTGGTTCTCCCGGGGACGGGGGGGGGTCCTGAGCCCCGGTCCTCTGTCGGCGCCAGGGTCACGGGCCGGGTCCGGCGGGCTGCCAGCATGCCGGAGATTGACATGGACAAGCTGGACGCGCAGCAGGTGCAGCTGCTGGCGGAGATGTGCATCCTCATCGATGAAGAGGACCGTCGGATCGGGGCGGAGACCAAGCGGAACTGCCACCTGAACGAGAACATCGACAGAGGTGCGGGGCCAGGCGCGGCGGCCCGGGCGGCCCCCCGTGCCCGCCGCCCTGTCCGGGCCGGGCAGAGCCCCGCTGAGTGGACGACGATGGCAGCAGGTTCCAGGGGCTCTGGACCGTAGGTAGAGAATAGGGCAGGTAACTGCTGTCTTACAGTAATCTCCCTTCTTTGGCGCGCAGGGTTATTACATCGAGCTTTCAGCGTCTTCTTATTCAACACGGAAAATAAGCTCCTGCTGCAGCAGAGGTCAGATGCTAAAATCACCTTTCCAGGTGAGCGTGCTTCTGCCCGGAGTACTTTGTAGGGAGCCGGACCCGGCGTGACTCGGTCCGGGGCGTGCTTGGTAGCCAAAGTCAGAAGGGAAATCCTGTGGATGGCAGCATTTCATGTTCCGCATAAAGAAGTGTGTGCATTGAGCACAACCTAATGAGCCAGCAGTGAAGATGGCTAGTATGTGTATATTCACATAGATTTCTAATGTATATTTTTATCTGTGTTGTAGGTTTGTCTTTATACTCTTTGATCTTTCTGGTTAAGACTGCGTTAATAAAGAACTTATCTACACTTGTCTGTTTCACAGACTGATTACCCATAGCTCATTATAACTGATTTAGAAATCTTCATTTTTCTGTTACTTTTAAAACTTTTTTTTTTTATCTTTTAGACCTATTTGGAGGAAAAGTTAATCTACATGTATATTAACATGTTCCAGGTTGTTTTACCAACACTTGCTGTAGTCATCCGTTAAGTAATCCCCGAGAGCTGGAAGAAAAAGAGGCCATTGGAGTAAGACGAGCGGCACAGAGGCGATTAAAGGCTGAATTAGGAATTCCCATGGAAGAGGTAACCAATTTTACTACACAACTGTACAAGCTGAAATCTTGTTTAGAAATCCAAACATACGTTAAAACATTTTCATTAAAATTTTAAATTTAAGGTAGGTCTCTGCTTTATAACTTTGTGAGTTATTGGTCCTAGAAAGCACCTCCGTTAAAGATTATTTAAATTTTGACTTCTTCATATTACTTGTGAAGATTTAGCTCAGTGTTAAAATGGATTGGTCTGTTAACCAGTATATAAAGTTGATTATTTTTATAATTGAGCAGATCAAAAATGATAGTTTTCTTGTGAAAATCCTTACAAATATAAACTACAAATCTGATTGGGTAAATTGAAATAATCTTTATTTCCTGGGATTGTCCTCTTTAAATAAGACCTGAGTAAATAAAGTATATCTCGTCTAGTTAAAATGGTAAATACTATCCCCCCCCCCCCCGAAAAGCACTATCAAGATGTGAAGGAGAATGCCACACATTTAGTTTGAGTGACTGCTTTTTTTTTTTTAATACCATTATTTTAATAAAATCAACCTAAATTCTTGGTCTTGTGGGGAAAAAAATTTAGGCACTTGAAACTATGTCATAATATCTTCATATATCATCAACAGATTAATATTTTAAGAGTTCTAATTCTAAAACTATGGTTCTGTTGTTCAGGATCTTACTTAAATGTGGTGGGCTGATTTACATTACTTGTGTTATTGATGTTTTTGCTGTTGTTTTATTTTCATCCTAGGTTCCTCCAGAAGAAATTAATTACCTAACACGAATTCACTACAAGGCTCAGTCAGATGGTATCTGGGGGGAACATGAAATTGATTACATTCTGTTTGTGAGGAAGAACGTAACTTTGAATCCAGATCCCAATGAGATTAAGAGCTACTGTTATGTGACAAAGGAAGAGCTAAGAGAACTTCTGAAAAACGCAGCCCGTGGTGAAATTAAGTTAACTCCGTGGTTTCAGATTATTGCCAATGATTTCCTCTTTAAATGGTGGGATAATTTAAATCATTTGAATCAGTTTGTTGACCATAAAATACATAGAATGTGAATGTGAAAATGAATGGTTAGTAAAATACTGAGAAATTTCTCCACTTAGTAAACTTAACATAATTCTTTAAAAATTTGGTTCCCCATAAGAATTCGTCACTTGAAACATTGATAATTTACAACCAGTATTTGTATGGAAAATACAACCAGCTTGTTAATTTTATATCACACACCCCATATGTGTGCACCGCTATTTGTAAAAGACATCTGTGAGAGGTTATTGTAATATCAGGGGCAAATTAATGTTACCTGTCTAATCACATGGTCCTAACAAACTCCAAAAAATAAATGAAGCTCTTCATTTTCGGTGTGTTGTGATAAATACTATCAGCACACTTGTAGAGAACTTTGCTCTTTACCAAATGCTTTATAAATCATTACATTTTTATCATAGTCTAGAAGAATGTGCAGTGCGAGCTATTTGCTTAGCTACTTCAAAATAGTCCAAATTAACTTTCCATATGAGCAGATTAAACGTAGAGCAGGTTCAAGGGAAATTAAATGGTATATATCCTGATTTCTGTCATTCTAAGCTGATTTTGTGGTTTAATCATGCTGGAAGTACCTTGATACCAAAAGTCAGACTTCGCTTTTGGTAATGATACTGGTCGGGTTAAATCTTTTAAATAGGTTTTGCTAGTTAGTAACGTGTGCTTTCCAAATGACAGTGGACAGGCAGGTTCTTTGTAAAATGGAAATTGAGTCAATTGGGTGATACTCTACAACAGGATTTCTTAACCTTGACACTGTTGACATTTGGGTTGGATAATTCTTTGTTGTGAGAATTCATCCTGTGTGTTGTAGGATGTGTAGCAGCATCCCTGGGTTCTACCCACTCAAAGCCATTAACACCCCTCCCCCTGTGACAGTCACGGTGACACCAGATGCCAAATGGCTCCTGGAGGTCACAGGCGCCCCCAGTTGAAATCCAGTGTTCTACAAAGTCAGGCCATATTGTAGGGAGAAAGATTATAGTCCATGTTATAGATTTGGGTTATGGAATATGTGTATATTCATATTTAAATTGTACCTTGACTAATGCACTTTCTAAAAGTCTTGCCCTAGATTTCTCAGATCTGAAGTCTTAAGACAGCCGTATTATCCTCGAATGTTGTATAATAAATAATGAAGAAAAAGAAACTATTTAACAAATGTTCTGTAAATTCAGTAGAAAAATTCATTTCTTGTTAACACTGAACAGTTGACTTAAAACTTCAGGAAAGACTGGTGTCAAGTATTAATTTTTCTGAAAAGCAAAAACAATAAAAAGAATTACCACATTTTAATATTGTGGTCTGGTTTGATAAAACTTCAATCCCATCATTTAACCCTTTAATAAAGTTAGGGGATCCATAACCAGCAGCACCAGCAGACAGCGTACCTCAGCCCACTCAGTAAATGCTCAGCCAGCATTAGGTGTTACCACTGGTGTTTTCTTGAAAGGCCTGGCCGGAACACGGGAGGATGAATGTTCTTTGACCTGATGAACCCCTTAGAATTCATAATAAATAAATTAATAAATAATAAATAGTATATATCATCTAGTTAAAATGGTAAATACTATTCCCCCCCAAAAAGTACTATCAAGATGTGAAGGAGAATGCCACACATTGAGTTTGAGTGACTGCTTTTTTTTAATACAATTATTTTAATAAAATCAACCTAAATTCTTGGTCTTGTGGGGAAAAAAAATTTAGGCACTTGAAACTATGTAATAACTTCATATATCAACAGATTAATATTTTAATATTTCATCTTTTTAAAGATGAAATGAAACTTAAATTTTTATCTTCAACTGCTTAAAGTTCATGGTCTCCACAATCTGTAACTGTCTGACAGCTCTTTAAGGGCCAGAAGTTGTCTTCTATACAACTGATTATTCTGGGGGCGCCTGTGGGGCTCAGTCGGTTAGGTGTCTGCCTGGTTGTGATTCCAGGGTCCTGAAATCAAGGTCCACTCCCTGCTCAGCAGGGAGTCAGCTTCTCCCTCTGCCCCTCCCCCTCCCCCTTCCCTCCTGCTTGTGAGGGTTCTTTCTCTCAAAATTTTAAAAAATAAATAAAACTGATTATTCTGTCCTCAAGCCTCTGCTGGCCAGAGAACCAGAGTGAAAACCAAGACGCTGTAGGGAGGGGGCACATGCTACTGCCCTGCGTGGCCCCAGCCCCCAGCAGATGGGCACAGGCACAGAACTCCGAGGCATGTGAGCAGGACCCTGGGCTGCACGCCATGTAATGCTCAGGTGGAGGTGGTCCTTCCATCTGCTCCCCAGGGCACACCTGCTTGATGGTTTCATTCCCCCCCAACACGGGTGGGCCCATCTGGTGGGCATTCCCAGGGATGGGGAACCCCACTTCCTGTGTGGGTCTAGATGCCCACCCGGATCCCCCCTCTGCACATACGGGGTATCTAGTGTTTCAGTACAGCCCGTGCCACCTCAGCTGGGTCCTTGTCAGCCTAAGCCTGTACTTCTCACTCACGTGTCACAGAGTGAACTTGTGCACATTTGAATTATCTTGACACAACTTTGTTCCTCACATTTTCACACACTTACTTCTCACGCTTTAGACTCCACATTTGTTTTTAAGATTTTGTTCATTTATTTGACAGAGCACAAGCAGGGGGAGTAGCAGTGGGAGAGGGAGAAGCAGACTCCCCGCTGAGCAGGGAGCCCGATGCGGGACTTGATCCTGGGACCCTGGGACCATGGCCCGAGCCGAAGGCAGATGCTTAACCCACTGACCCACACAGGCACCCCTAGACTCCCACATTTAAATCTCTACACAATTCTCCATATTCACATGGCCGGCTGTCTGTGACAACCCTTGTGTGTTTGTTTTGAAGATTTTAAGTAATCTCTACACCCAACAGGAGGCTCAAACCCAGGACCCTGAGATCAAGAGTCAGCCGCTCCACGGACTGAGCCGGCCAGGCGCCCCTGCCCGGATATTTAAACAGGATCTCATGACTCCGCGCAGACCAAGTCCTGGGACGCACCACTCCTCCTGCTCTCAGGAAATGGCGACCCCTGTCCTCCCATCACCCAGGCTAACCTTGCAGTCACTTCTAACTCCCTTCCCCCTCACACCCTGTGTCCAATTAGTCAGTAAATCCTTTGAATTAACCCGGATTTGAACTTTGAGTCACTTTTCCTACTCCTTTGAATCGAGACAATCCCTGGACGGCCTCCTGACCGTCTGCTCTTGCCTCTTGATATCTGTTGCCAACACAGCAGCTAGTGAGTGTCCTCTCCCTCCTCAGCAGGCTCCAGAGGAAGCCCCCAGCGGCCTGCAGGCCCTGTTGTGCCCAGCACTGGAGCCCCATATACCCTTGACATAGATTTGTCAATTGTGAAGTTTGCCACATGCATATCTGCTCTCGAGATATTGACAACTTATTCCAGATTTAATGACATCTTTAGCATATAGCCAAGAAGTCACTCTACATAAGCACAATCCAGTTGGCACAAGGAAATTTGACACACACAATAGTTTCATCTAAAATACAGCACCTGGGGGGCTTCTAGGGGGCTCAGTCGGTGGGGCGTCTGACTCTTGATCTCAGCTCAGGTCTTGATCTCGGGCTCGTGAGTTCAAGGCCCCTGTTCAGCTCCACGCTGGGCATGGAGCCTACTTTAAAAGTAAACAGGGGGCGCCTGGGTGGCTCAGTTGGTGAAGCGTCTGCCTTAGACTCGGGTCATGATCCCAGTGGGCAGGGAGTCGGCTCCTCTCTCCCTCTCCCCCGCTTGTGCTCGCTCGCTCTCTAATATTTTTTTAAAAACAAATAAAATACAGTACCACAGAAGGAGAATTCTTCCTTTATCTTCAAGGTTTAAGAACTCAGTCGACATGGGCGGAGCAAGATGGCGGAGGAGTAGGAGACCTGGATTTCGTCTGGTCTCAGGAATTCAGCTGAATATGGATCAAGCCATTCTGAACACCTATGAACTCAACAGGAGATCGAAGAGGAGAGGAGCAACAACTCTCTGAACAGAAAAGCGACCGCTTTGTGGAAGGTAGGACGTGCGGAGAAGTGAATCCGAGGCAATATTCGAAGGATAGACGGTGGGGGAGGGGGCCTCCGTCGGCCGCTTCTGGAAAGTGATAGAGCCGCGGAGCACAAAATCGGACCTTTTAGAAGTCGGCTCCGCGGAGGGACGTCGCTCCAGTGGCTAAGCGGGGGGTGGAACCCTCGCAGGACAGTGTGGTCTCAGGACCCTCGGGGTCACAGAAAGGCCGGGGGAGCCTGAGTGCGGCAGAGCTCCCAGGGATCGGAGCGGGGAAGCCGGCTGCAGAGACGGAGCCGAGGCGCGGGCTCTCAGCTCGGGGTGGCCATAAACTGTGATCCGCGGCCCAGTCGGGCCACTGCTCCTCCAGCAGGGACCCAACAAGCGGCAGATCCGGGGAGACTCCCCTTCCTCCCCCGGGAGGAGCGGCGCGGGAGCGCACCGCAGGGATCTGCTGGGTTTGGAGACTCCACACGGGGTCGGGTGCCAGAGACAGAAACGCTCGGTCACAGGCCGGGTGAGCACAGAGTGCGGCCGGAGACCGGGGAGACGGGAGTGACTGCTTTTCTCTGGGGGCACACTGAGGAGTGGGGCCCCGAGTTCTCAGCTCCTCTGGGTGGAGATTGGGAGGCTGCCATTTTCACTGTCGTCCTCCAAAGCTGTACCGAGAGCTTGCAGGGAACAAAAGCTCCCGAGAGCAAACCCGAGCAGCTTGCTTAGCCCGGACCGACAAGGGCGGAGCAATTCAGCCTCCGGCAAAGACATTTGGAAACCACAGCAACAGGCCCCTCCCCCAGAAGATCAGCACGAACAGCCAGCAAGCCAAGACCAAGTTTACCGATCAAGGAGAACGGGAGAACTCCAGCGCTAGGGGAATACTGCACATAGAATTCATGGCTTTTTTTACCATGATTCATTAGTTTTTCAAAGTTAATTTTTTTAACTTTTTCTTTAATTTCTCTTTTTCCCTTTTTCAACCAACATCTTATCAATCCCTTTTTAAAACAAAATTTATTTTTCATTTTTAGAGTCATATTTTATCCCTTCATAGTAGTTACCCTTATTTTTGGCATATATATATAAGTTGTTCTCTCTTTAAAATGTTGAGATACAGTTTCTTCTAAAAGATCAAAATATACCCTAAATCACTAATGTATGGCTTTGTTCTAGTCTCCTACCTCATCACATTCTCTCCCTTTTTTTAAATCTTCTTTCTTTTTACAAACAACTTATCGTATCAATTTCTTTTATAAAATCTTTTATAATTATCACCTTTACAGTCATCTGCCATCCCTTCATTGTATCAACCCTTATTTTGTACATATATGTCTTTCTTCCTTTAAAATTTTAGCAGGCACTTTCTTCTAACAGACCAAAATACGCCCAAAATCTAGTGTGCGGCACTGATCTATGCACTACCCTGATCATATTTGATCATATTCTGGTTTTTTTTTGTTTTGTTCTGTTTTTGTTTGTTTTTATCTTTTTTTCTTTTTTTTTTTTTCTCTTCTTTCTTTCCCTTTCTTGTGCCCTGATTTCAGGTCTTTTCTAATTTGTATAGAGTGTATTTGCTGGAGACGTTGTTAACCTGATAGCATTCTGTTCTCTCATTCATCTAGTCTCCTCTGGACAAAATGACAAGATGAAAAAAAATCACCTGAGCAAAAAGAACAAGAGGTAGTACCGTCTGCCAGGGACCTACTCAATACGGACATTAGTACGATGTCGGACCTAGAGTTCAGAATCATGACTTTAAAGATACTAGCTGGGCTTGAAAAAAGCGTGGAAGTTATTAGAGAAACCCTTTCTGGAGAAATAAAAGAACTAAAATCTAACCAAGTTGAAATCAAAAAGGCTATTGATGAGGTGCAATCAAAAATGGGGGCACTAACTGCTAGGATAAATGAGGCAGAAGAGAGGATCAGCGATATAGAAGACCAAATGATGGAAAATAAAGAGGCTGAGAAAAAGAAAGATAAACAACTACTGGATCATGAGGGTAGAATTCGAGAGATAAGCGATACAATAAGACGAAACAACATTAGAATAATTGGGATCCCAGAAGAAGAAGAGAGAGAGAGAGGGGCAGAAGGTATATTGGGACAAATTATAGCAGAGAACTTCCCTAATGTGGGGAAGGAAAGAGGCCTCAAAATCCAGGAGGCACAGAGAACCCCTCTCAAAATCAATAAAAATAGGTCAACACACCGACATCTAATAGTAAAACTTACGAGTCTCAGAGACAAAGAGAAAATCCTAGAAGCAGCTCGGGAGAAGAAATATGTAACCTACAATGGTAGAAACATGAGATTGGCAACAGACCTATCCACAGAGACCTGGCAGGCCAGAAAGGACTGGCATGAGATCTTCAGAGCACTAAATGAGAAAAACATGCAGCCAAGAATACTATATCCAGCTAGGCTGTCATTGAAAATAGAAGGAGAGATAAAAAGCTTCCAGGAGAAACAAAAACTAAAGGAATTTGCAAACACGAAACCAGCCCTCCAAGAAATATTGAAAGGGGTCCTCTAAGCAAAAACAGAGCCTAAAAGCAGCACAGATCAGAAAGGAACACAGAAAATATACAGTAACAGTCACCTTACAGGCAATACAATGGCACTAAATTCATACCTTTCAATAGTTACCCTGAATGTCAATGGGCTAAATGCCCCAATCAGAAGACACAGGCTAGCAGACTGGATTAAAAAACAAGACCCATCAATCTGCTGTCTGCAAGAAACTCATTTTAGA
>NW_027397098.1:15328380-15360222 GCF_003265705.2 Callorhinus ursinus
TTTTTTTTTTTTCTCTTCTTTCTTTCCCTTTCTTGTGCCCTGATTTCAGGTCTTTTCTAATTTGTATAGAGTGTATTTGCTGGAGACGTTGTTAACCTGATAGCATTCTGTTCTCTCATTCATCTAGTCTCCTCTGGACAAAATGACAAGATGAAAAAAAATCACCTGAGCAAAAAGAACAAGAGGTAGTACCGTCTGCCAGGGACCTACTCAATACGGACATTAGTACGATGTCGGACCTAGAGTTCAGAATCATGACTTTAAAGATACTAGCTGGGCTTGAAAAAAGCGTGGAAGTTATTAGAGAAACCCTTTCTGGAGAAATAAAAGAACTAAAATCTAACCAAGTCGAAATCAAAAAGGCTATTGATGAGGTGCAATCAAAAATGGGGGCACTAACTGCTAGGATAAATGAGGCAGAAGAGAGGATCAGCGATATAGAAGACCAAATGATGGAAAATAAAGAGGCTGAGAAAAAGAAAGATAAACAACTACTGGATCATGAGGGTAGAATTCGAGAGATAAGCGATACAATAAGACGAAACAACATTAGAATAATTGGGATCCCAGAAGAAGAAGAGAGAGAGAGAGGGGCAGAAGGTATATTGGGACAAATTATAGCAGAGAACTTCCCTAATGTGGGGAAGGAAAGAGGCCTCAAAATCCAGGAGGCACAGAGAACCCCTCTCAAAATCAATAAAAATAGGTCAACACACCGACATCTAATAGTAAAACTTACGAGTCTCAGAGACAAAGAGAAAATCCTAGAAGCAGCTCGGGAGAAGAAATATGTAACCTACAATGGTAGAAACATGAGATTGGCAACAGACCTATCCACAGAGACCTGGCAGGCCAGAAAGGACTGGCATGAGATCTTCAGAGCACTAAATGAGAAAAACATGCAGCCAAGAATACTATATCCAGCTAGGCTGTCATTGAAAATAGAAGGAGAGATAAAAAGCTTCCAGGAGAAACAAAAACTAAAGGAATTTGCAAACACGAAACCAGCCCTACAAGAAATACTGAAAGGGGTCCTCTAAGCAAAAACAGAGCCTAAAAGCAGCATAGATCAGAAAGGAACATAGACAATATACAGTAACAGTCACCTTACAGGCAATACAATGGCACTAAATTCATACCTTTCAATAGTTACCCTGAATGTCAATGGGCTAAATGCCCCAATCAGAAGACACAGGCTAGCAGACTGGATTAAAAAACAAGACCCATCAATCTGCTGTCTGCAAGAAACTCATTTTAGATCCAAAGACACCCCCAGATTGAAAGTGAGGGGGTGGAAAACTATTTACCATGCTAATGGACACCAAAAGAAAGCTGGGGTGGCAATCCTTATGTCAGAAAAATTAGATTTTAAAACAAAGACTGTAATAAGAGATGAAGAAGGACACTATATCCTACTTAAAGGGTCTATCCAACAAGAAGATCTAACAATTGTAAATATCTATGCCCCTAACGTGGGAGCAGCCAATCATATAAGGCAATTAATAACAAAAGCAAAGAAACACATTGACAACAATACAATAATAGTGGGGGACTTTAACACCCCCCTGACTGAAATGGACAGATCATCTAAGCAAAAGATCAACAAGGAAATAAAGACTTTAAATGACACACTGGACCAAATGGACTTTACAGACATATTCAGAACATTCCATCCCAAAAGCAACGGAATACGCATTCTTCTCTAGTGCCCATGGAACATTCTCCAGAATTGATCCCATCCTAGGTCACAAATCAGGTCTCAACCGGTACCAAAAGATTGGGATCATTCCCTGCATATTTTCAGACCACAATGCTTTGAAACTAGAACTCAATCACAAGAGGAAAGTTGGAAAGAACTCAAATACATGGAGGCTAAAGAGCATCCTACTAAAGAATGAATGGGTCAACCAGGAAATTAAAGAAGAATTTAAAAAATTCATGGAAACCAATGAAAATGAGAATACAACTGTTCAAAATCTTTGGGATACAGCAAAGGCAGTCCTGAGAGGAAAGTATAAAGCAATACAAGCCTTTCTCAAGAAACAAGAAAGGTCTCAAATACACAACCTAACCCTACACCTAAAGGAGCTGGAGAAAAAACAGCAAATAAAGCCTAAACCCAGCAGGAGAAGAGAAATCATAAAGATCAGAGCAGAAATCAATGAAATAGAAACCAAAAGAACAGTAGAACAGATCAACGAAACTAGGAGCTGGTTCTTTGAAAGAATTAACAAGATTGATAAACCCCTGGCCAGACTTACCAAAAAGAAAAGAAATGACCCAAATCAACAAAATCATGAATGAAAGAAGAGAGATGACAACCAACACCAAAGAAATACGAACAATTATAAGAACATATTCTGAGCAACTCTATGCCAGCAAATTAGATAACCTGGAAGAAATGGGTGCATTCCTAGAGATGTATCAACTCCCAAAACTGAACCAGGAAGAAATAGAAAACCTGAACAGACCTATAACCACTAAGGAAATTGAAGCAGTCATCAAAACTCTCCCAACAAACAAAAGCCCAGGGCCAGATGGCTTCCCAGGGGAATTCTATCAGCCATTCAAAGAATTAATACCTATTCTCCTGAAACTGTTCCAAAAAATAGAAATGGAAGGAAAACTTCCAAACTCATTTTAGGAGGCCACCATTACCTTGATCCCAAAACCAAAGACCCCATCAAAAAAGAGAATTACAGACCAATATCCTTGATGAACATGGATGAAAAAATTCTCACCAAAATACTAGCCAATAGGATCCAACAGTACATTAAGAGGTTTATTCACCTTGACCAAGTGGGATTTATCCCTGGGCTGCAAGGCTGGTTCAACATCCGCAAATCAATCAACGTGACACAATACATTAACAAAACAAAGAACAAGAATCATATGATCCTCTCAATAGATGCAGAAAAAGCATTTGACAAAGTACAGCATCCTTTCTTGATCAAAACTCTTCAGAGTATAGGGGTAGAGGGTACATACCTCAATATCATAAAAGCCATCTATGAAAAACCTACAGCGAATATCATTCTCAATGGGGAAAAGCTGAGAGCTTTTCCCCTAAGGTCAGGAACGCGGCAGGGATGTCCACTATCATCACTGCTATTCAACATAGTATTAAAAGTCCGAGCCACAGCAATCAGACAACAAAAAGAAATCAAAGGCATCCAAATCGGCAAAGAGGAAGTCAAACTCTCACTCTTTGCAGATGATATGATACTGTATGTGGAAAACCCAAAAGACTCCACCCCAAAACTGCTAGAACTCATACAGGAATTCAGTCAAGTAGCAGGCTATAAAATCAATGCACAGAAATCAGTGGCATTCCTATACACCAACAAGACAGAAGAGAGACAAATCAAGGAGTCGATCCCATTTACAATTGCACCCAAAACCATAAGATACCTAGGAATAAATTTAACCAAAGAGGCAAAGGATCTGTACTCAGAAAACTATAAAATACTCATGAAAGAAATTGAAGAAGACACAAAAAAATGGAAAAACGTTCCATGCTCATGGATTGGAAGAACAAACATTGTGAAGATGTCAATGCTACCTAGAGCAATCTACACGTTCAATGCAATCCCCATCAAAATACCAACCACCTTTTTCAAAAAAATGGAACAAATAATCCTAAAATTTGTATGGAACCAGAAGAGACCCCAAATAGCCAGAGGAATATTGAAAAAGAAAAGCAAAGCTGGCGGCATCACAATTCCGGACTTCCAGCTCTATTACAAAGCTGTCATCATCAAGACAGTATAGTACTGGCACAAACACAGACACATAGATCAATGGAACAGAATCGAGAGCCCAGAAATGGACCCCTAACTCTATGGTCAACTCATCTTTGACAAAGCAGGAAAGAATGTCCAATGGCAAAAAGACAGTCTCTTCAACAAATGGTGTTGAGAAAATTGGACAGCCCCATGCAGAAGAATGAAACTGGACCATTTCCTTACACCACACACATAAATAGACTCCAAATGGTTGAAAGACCTAAACGTGAGACAGGAGTCCATCAAAATCCTAAAGGAGAACACAGGCAGCAACCTCTTCGACCTCAGCCGCAGCAACTTCTTCCTAGAAACATCGCCAAAGGCAAGGGAAGCAAGGGGAAAATGAACTATTGGGATTTCATCAAGATAAAAAGCTTTTGCACAGCAAAAGAAACAGTCCACAAAACCAAAAGACAACCGACAGAATGGGAGAAAATATTTGCAAATGACATATCAGATAAAGGGCTAGTATCCAAAATCTATAAAGAACTTATCAAACTCAACACCCAAAGAACAAATAATCCAATCAAGAAATGGGCAGAAGACATGAACAGACATTTTTCCAAAGAACACATCCAAATGGCCAACAGACACATGAAAAAGTGCTCCACATTGCTCGGCATCAGGGAAATCCAAATCAAAACCTCCATGAGATACCACCTCACACCACTCAGAATGGCTAAATTTAACAAGTCAGGAAACGACAGATGCTGGCGGGGATGTGGAGAAAGGGGAACCCTCCTACACTGGTGGTGGGAATGCAAGCTGGTGCAGCCACTCTGGAAAACAGTATGGAGGTTCCTCAAACAGTTGAAAATAGAGCTACCATACGATGCAGCAATTGCACTCCTGGTTATTTACCACAAAGATACAAATGTAGGGATCCGAAGGGGTACGTGCACCCCAATGTTTATAGCAGCAATGTCCACAATAGCCAAACTGTGGAAAGAGCCAAGATGTCCATCGACAGATGAATGGACAGATGAATGGATAAAATAGATGTGGTATATATACACAATGGAATATTATGCAGCCATCAAAAGGAATGAGATCTTGCCATTTGCAACGACATGGATGGAACTGGAGGGTGTTATGCTGAGTGAAATAAGTCAATCAGAGAAAGACATGTATCATATGACCTCACTGATATGAGGAATTCTTAATCTCAGGAAACAAACAGTGTTGCTGAGTGGTGGGGGGTGGGAGGGATGGGGTGGCTGGGTGATAGACATTGGGGAGGGTATGTGCTATGGTGAGCGCTGTGAATTGTGCAAGAATGTTGAATCACAGATCTGTACTTCTGAAACAAATAATGCAAGATATGTTAAGAAAAAAGAAAAAAGATAGCAGGAGGGGAAGAATGAAGGGGAGTAAGTCGGAGGGGGAGACGAACCATGAGAGACGATGGACGCTGAAAAACAAAGTGAGGGTTCTAGAGGGGCGGGAGGTGGGGGGATGGGTTAGCCTGGTGATGGGTATTAAGGAGGGCACGTTCTGCGTGGAGCACTGGGTGTTATGCACAAACAATGAATCATGGAACACTACATCAAGAACAAATGATGTAATGTATGGTGATTAACATAACAATAAAAAATTAAAAATCTCAGTCGACATGAGACAGATTAACAGGAGGAAAAAAAGTTTTCTTGCGTGTGTGCAAGATGATGGGTTCATGAGGAACTCAGGATTTACAGGGTAAGGAAAAGAGGGGTTTGGGAGCTTTAATTAGGATGGAATTCTAAATAAAAATGTGGGCTGAGGTAGAAGATTAGGACAACAACAAGGTTTTACTTCTACAGCTTTCTTGGCTTCACGGGCCCTGTCATTTACTTCTCAGTCTGGGGCGGTGTTTTTCTGACGGGAGATTCATGTCCTGCGTTCAAGGGACAGAGGCGGGCCTGAGGCGCTCCCAGCAGCTCTTTCCCCAGTAGCTTCGATCCAAAATGACCGGTACACTGGTGGCACATTCGGGGGTGGGGGGCGGGGGGGGCCCCTACAACAGCTCATGTCTCCCTCATGACTTCTCCGTCCTTCCGCCCCCAAACTCCCGCAGCCACTCACACCCATCTCTCCATCTCCATCAGGTCCCCAGCCCATTTGTCTGTCACGACTCTGACTTTTAAAATCTCACATCAATTATTTTCCAAAATGCACTTTATTTTGATTTACCATATTGTTTCCCATGACTAGATTCAGATTAAACAGTTTTGGGAAGAACATTACATAAGTAATATTGTGAACGTGGGGCTGCCGATATCTTTTCCATGTCCTGATTCCATTTCCTTTGGACAAATACCCAGTAGCAGAATTACTGGGTCGTAGGATAGCTCTATTTTTAACTTTTTGGAAGAACCTCCAGTTTTCCAGAGTGGCTGCACCAGCTTGCATTCCCACCAACAGTGCACGATGTTCCCCTTTCTCCACATTCTCACCAACACCTGTTGTTTCTTGTGGTGTTGATTTTGTTTTTTTTTTAAGATTTTATTTATTTATTTGACAGAGAGAGACAACAGCAAGGGTGGGAACACAAGCAGGGGGAGTGGGAGAGGGAGAAGCAGGCTTCCTGCTGAGCAGGGAGCCCGATGCGGGGCTTGATCCCAGGACCCTGGGATCATGACCCGAGCCGAAGGCAGACGCCCAATGACTGAGCCACAGGCACCCCTGGACTTCATTTTTTAAAAAGTTTTTATTTTAATTCCAGTATAGTTAACATACAGTGTGACATTAGTTTCCAGTGTATGATGTAATTCAACACTTCCATGCAACACCCGGCGCTCATCACAGCAAGTGCTCTCCTTCATCCCCATCACCTGCCTCACCCATCCCCCCACCGACCTCCCCGCTGGTGACCATCAGTGTGTTCTCTAGAGTGAAGAGTCTGTTTCTTGGTTTGCCTTTCTTTCTTTCTCTCTTTTCTCTTTGCTCATTTGGTTTGTTTCTTCAATTCCACACGAGTGAAATCGTACGGTATTTGTCCTCCAGCTGCAGAGAAGAGGCAGGTGCTTCTGTGGGTCCTGGTACCCTTGCTTTGAGAATGGTGCTTCATGCCTTTCCTATCCCTGCCTTAGTGGTCTCCCAGCCGCCTCCTCAGACAGATGCCTTCATAATTCCCACATATTTTCTAAAATCCTTTCTGGAATAAGGCAAGCTTAAAATCAAAGAGAACAGAACAAAACGAGACCGAGACAGTGGGCATGATTCCTGAAGCCTGTTTCATGTTTATGCTTCTTCTGCAGAAACGACGCTACCAGGGATTGCCAAAACCCCGAGGAACAAGGAAAATCAGAAATGCTGGCATGCTCTGTGTTTTCCATTACAGCCAAGGGCCGAACTGGAGCACGTTCACCGCTTTCCACACCCAAACTCGGGCAGCTGATACAGAAGCGCTGTGCAGACAGCCACTCCTCGAGGCTCCGGCTGAGGACGGGTCAGCCCTCGCATCCCCGCAAAGGATCGGAGGGAACAGTGCTGGGTACCCCCATGGACCCCGAAGAGCAGCTCCACCCAGCAGCCAGCATGGAAAGCTTACTGGTTTCCAGCAATGGGTAGATACTCACAAGTGACCTGTCCCTGTGGGAGGGTTAGCCTAGATTTAGGACTACTTGGTCTCACCCAACACATCCTGAAACCAAGACCTGAAATGATCAAGCTTCGCAAACAGCTCAGCGGCCCCCCAGCTACAGTCAAGGGGTAAGCGCACTCAATGCAGCATCAAAATCCCAGTCCTGCCCTTCCTTATCTTCATTTGATGCCAATCCATGAGGTAAACGTAAACTTCACCGATGTCCTTGACTTCAGAAATCAGTATGTGCTTTGGCTTACCCTGCCGACATCTGAGAATGCACTAACCCAAGGGGGACACGCGCACAACCAGTGAATGTTCTTCATGCCGCTGCGCGCACACCAGAAATGGCAGGTTTTATAAGCAGGTTATCACACACACGCGAGGGTGTGAGACCGAAACCCCGAGCGGTAGTTTTCCTGGGAGAGCGGCAACCAGAGAGATGACCTTCAGAGTGTGCATTAAGTTCTGTTGAAGTTGTTGAATGAATTATTAAGATTACATTTCTTCTTGACATCTTTGGGAGAGGATGAGGGAGAGGTTGGGACAAGGGAGGGAAGTGAAGCGAAAGTCAAGCTACCTTCAGATTTCCAGGAGAGGACAGTGTTCCTGAGCAGGCAGGCTGCAGGCAGCTTGAAGCCCACTCCCACAGCCCAGGACAGGGGTGCTGTCACCAACACCGCGAGGCTCAGGGGCCTGCAGCCAGCCTGGCGGGCCTGGTCCAGGGCAGACCTCGGTGCTCAAGGGACTGCTGAGGCCCTCACTGCAGCTGCAGACCTGATGGCCCCTCCCTCGGGACAAGGTCTTAGAAAAGTGCTGCCACAGGGAACGGTCCCTCTCCTTGGGCTGCCCCCAGATGGGGTGCCTCTGCTATCATTTATTCACTATCTCCATTCCCACTGCCATGCTCGAGGTCCAGTTGCCTTTAGAAGCCTCATTCCACACAGCAGGTTCCCGGTGCTGCAGGACCATGCTTGCGAGGCCGCCAGGCTTTGCTGCTGGCGTGGGTACCTCCAGCCGTCCTCACGCCAGCTGCCCACGCCCTTGATTGCTGCAGCTTTGAATCAAGTTCTGAAATCAGGAAGCGTGAGTCCTCCACTTTATTCTTTTTCAGAAGATTTCAGCTATTCTTTGAAGCTCCCACGTGAACTTTAAGGATGGGTTTATTTTGACAAAAAGCATCATTGGGATTGAGAAGGGTTGCACCGAATCCACAGACCACTGTGGGCAGCACGGACAGCTGGGCGATATCACGTCCTCCAGCCCACGAACACGGGTCTTGGCGTATGTTCATCTCCACATTTCCTTCAGCAGTGTTACGCCTTGCAGTGAACACATCTTCCACGTCCTTGCTTAGTTCCCCAAATTTTCTCCTTTTTCATCCTATTATAAGTGGAATTATTTTAATGTACTTCTTGGGTTGTTCACTGTCAGTGTATAGAGACATAAGTGATTTTTGTAGCTTGATTTTATATCCTGCAAACTTTGCTGAGTTCATTTTTTTGAGTATGAAATATTTAGAGTTCCCTACATATAAAACCATGTGGGTCTATGAACAGAGATGATTTAATTTTCTCCTTCCCAATGCACATGCCCGCTCTGTCTTCTCGTCTCCCTGCTCTGGCTAGGACCGCAGTGTTGTTGAGCAGGAGTGCCCAGCACAAGCATGCCGGCCTTGCCCCGGACCTCAGAGGAAGTGTTCAGTCTTGCCACCAAGTGTGATGGTGGTTGTACACTTTCCAGAGATGCCATCTATTCTGAAGTAGTTTCCATCTCAGTTTTTTGAGTGCTTTTATCAGGAAAAGGTATTGCATTTGATCAAATGCTTCTTCTGCATCACTGAGAAGGTCCCATGGTTCCAGTCCTTCACCAAGTTAATGTGACACGTCACATCCGCACGCCGGCCATCCTTGATTCCCAGGAACCTCACGGGCTCATGCCGAGTAGTCCTTCCAACATGCTCAGGGTGGTTTGCTAGCCTTCAGTTGAGGACTTGTCAGTATTCACCAGGGACCTTGGTCTCGTTTCCTTGTGGTGTCTTCGTCTGGCCTCAGTATCCAGGCAATGCTGGCCTCATGGAATGAGTTAGGAAACATACCCTTCTCTTCGTTTCTGGGGAACAGAGTAAGGATTGGTGTTGTTTTTTAAACGTTTGGCAGAATTCACCAGTGAAGCCACCTGGGCAAAACTTTTTTTTTTTTAAGATTTAATTTATTCATGAGAGACAGAGAGAGAGAGAAAAAGGGGAACATCGTGCACTGTTGGTGGGAATGTAAACTGGTGCGGCCACTCTGGAACACAGCCTGGAGGTTCCTCAAAAGTTAGAGTCTTCCTGAGCCAGCAATCCCACTTCTAGGTAGAAGCCCAAAAGAATTCAAAGTAGGATCTCCGGGCAACGTGTGCACCCCACCTTCGGTGCAGAATTACAATAGCCACTAGGAAGAAGCAACCCGGCAGTCTGGAGATGGATGGATGGATGGACGGACGGACGGACAGGTGGATGGATGCAGAGAAGGGCATGCAGGAGTGTCAGTGCAGTCTTAAGAAGATAGGAAGCCCGGACCTGTGTGTGGATGGACCACAGGGACCCTGCGTGGGAGTAAGCCATTCACAAATGGACCAGTGCTCCATGGTTCACCTGAAAAATCCAAGTTTGTCAGAATCCCAGAAACAGGGAGTTGAGAGGTGGAAGCCAGGGGATGGGGAGGGATTAGTTTCATGGGGTCAGAGTTTCAGTTCCGCAAGATGTCAAACTTCTAAAGCTCTGTTGTACAGCCACGTGAATACACTTAATACTGGATCGTACACGTATAAATGGGTTAAGATGGTAAACTGAATGTTTTCTCCGTGCTCTCACCACCACCACAGTTTTCTTAAGTGTCCATCCTGGTGGGAGTGAGCTCACATAGGTTTCATCTTCTTTTCCCTGTATTAGTGATTTTCAGCATTTTCTCCATTTCATAAGGTGTCTTACTGTTGATTATTTCCTTTGAAGCAGAGAGATTTGTTTGGTATCATCCCATCTATCTTTTTGGTTTTACCTGTACTTTCCAGCTCTGGAATTTTGGGGGCACCTCATTTTCCTGACTCCATGCACGTCTTCCTTCAGCTCTGGGTCTTTAGGATGGTGGTTTTAAACCATCTCATCCTCCTGAGACAGCATTTTTTCCTTTAATGGGCCTTACTTCCCTACTCTTTTGTATGCCTTGTGATTTTGTTGAAAACTGGACATCTGAAATCTCATAATGTGGGAATTCTGGAAATCAGAAACTCTCCCTTCACCAGAATGGCTGGATTTTGTTGTTTTAAGGGTATCACTGTGCCAGCCAGGGGTAAACACTGAAGGTCTCTGTAGTTCTTCTCTGAGTACATGTCCTTCCCGGGGCATGTGTGTGGTCTTTCCAAACTCCCTTCACATGCAGTTGCTTTTCAAAGTCTTCATCCTTAAGTGTCTGGCCCCCAAAAGAGGTAAAAAAGGAAAAAGCAAAGGAAAAAGAAACAGGCACTGGCTCTTTAAACCCCCCTGCATCTGATTCTGTGGACGGGGATTGCAAAAATGGGGTCCATCTGTTTGTCTACACCTCCGCCATCAGAAGCAACAATCAGCAATGTAAACCTAGAACCCCGATCTTTGGGGGACAAGCAGTCCCTCTGACTCACACAAGCAGCCACAGGAACAGAGGCATAGCGCCTACCCCGGGGCGGGGGTGGGGGATACGTGAACACCAAAGCCACAAGGGCCAAAATCGACCAAAGTTGATGGATTTGCCAGCCCAGTCCTTCCCTGCAAGACACAAGCCTCCAGAGACCTGAGTTCCAGAACGGTTCCGCAACTGCAACCCCCGCGAAGACGTGGGCTCCCGCCTCCCCAATACCACGTGTTTTAGTACACACATGTGAAAATCTTACTTTGTACCCCCAAAACGCAGCACATTAGACATACCTGTAAGACAACTACACTCCGGGGCACAACGCTGCAGACAGCCGCCTGGCACGTGCTCAGGACACGGCTTACCAGGCACTGCACACGCGGAGGCGGGCGGAGGCGGGCACACCGGCATGGCGGCGAGGTCGGGCTCCCGCGCCACAGCGACCTCTGTTCAGGACAACCACAAACGGGTGTGGCAGGTGGTTGTGCGGAAGCGTTGGGGCTGTTTGTGTCTTGCCGGAACACGGGTCTGTTAGGCAGAGGCCACGCTTGGCTGCTGCAGTGCCTGAGGTGAAGTTTTACCCCACAGAGGACTGTTTGTTTTCAAAACAAAGAGTTAATTTATTTTCCCTTTTCATTTGGCCAAACTATAGTGATTTGTAACTAAACAAACAAAAAAACCCCTAAATCAACCAAAACCACTTTCTTTCAGAGGTCTATCCTGGATGAACTAGTTGGAGACAGGCTACAAGGATACACACGTCATAGAGAAAGACTAGAAAATCATGGCGCGCTGGCTCTCAGTAGGCAAGGCAGGGCAGGGCTGGCAGCCTTCTGCCCGTGTCCACAAGCAGAGAGGTTTTATTCGCAATAAAAGACCAGACACACATGAACCAAAGATCCCTCTTGCGGAAAGATTTTTCTCCATCAAAACACACATGATGTCCATCTTTCCGGTTCCGCAGATCTGAAGCGACCAGAACTCCGTAAATGCAGAACCCACCGTCCACTCGTAAGACCCGTACCGTGGGGCAGCGCTAACACCTTCCTGCACCCACACCCCCCGCCCAAGAGCAAGCAGCCAGAGCTTCAGGTGTCCTGTCTGTGGTTTACAGGCAGTGCCCCGATCCTGGGACCCCCCCACCAGACGAGGCCGGGCACCACCCCGACCAGCCAGACCGCTGCAGGTGCAGAAGCCACTACCGCCTGTCCTTTTTCCCGGCTTTCCTCTTTCCGGAGAGCAAGTGCTTGGGCTTCATATCGAATACGTGTCTGTCTGCTTCTCCTTTCTTCCCCAGGCGGTTCATCTTCCTCTGAGCATTCTTCATCATAGTCTTGGCTTTCTTCACCATCTGTAAAACACAAGAACACACAACACACGTGAGCTCCCAAGCTTCCACGTGCCTTGTCATGACCGGTTAGCAGTCTGTCTCCATGGTCCAGATCTCTTCTATGAGAAGCGCTGGCCAGTCTCAAGAGCTGCAGCTTGCCCTGGGGCCCGGGGGCTGCAGAACTCAACCCTGTGCACACAAGGACGAGAAGAATACTCTGTCTAGACAGATCCTGTGCCTACCAGGAGCCGGAAGATCAGGCCCATCGGCTGTAATTCCCTCTTAGACGAACAAGAAAACAGAGTCAGCCCATGAAACCGTACCGCTCACATCTGACAAGTGGCAATGCTGTGCTACTAAAATCCAGATTTCTAGAAGGAGATGGAAATCTCAGGCTTCCATCAAGTAAATGGTTTGCCAGTCTACATACAGACTTTCTCCTGTACCTGAACTTTCAAAATGCTGAAACTAACCATTTTTGTATTTAATAAAAAAGTTTCAATGAAAAAGACTGTATATATCCACTGTCTTTCCCAAAAGACTAACCACAACCGCTCCCTGCAGGGCCTCCAGCTCCAGGTTCTGAGCACAGCGCCCTAGGACACCATGCTTCCGTCCACCCACGAGAGGACACCGCTAGGACAAGGGTCCGGAATGCCGAGCTCGCCTCTCAGGGGGCACCAGCCCCACCTGTGGTCCCTGCCCTCTGAACGACAGCTGCAGGGTGTGTCCTGAGCTCATATCACAGAGACTAACCTTGACGTCCCGAAGGCCAGAGACATCCCGCGGAGTCCGAGAGCAGCTGCGGCTGTGGGCTACAGACGTGGGTGGGACAGAATCCTCCCGTTTCCTCTTCCTAGTAATGCTCCGGGACCTCCTGGCCTGGACTGCATAATGGGCCTGAAAAGCACGAATAGCAAATTCGGGGCTGGGGTCACACACACGAAATTATACTGACAAGGGGACAGGACACGCAAGAGTTTTGAAAGACATTACTGAAGGGCGCCTGGGTGGCTCAGTTGGTTAAGCGACTGCCTTCGGCTCAGGTCATGATCCTGGAGTCCTGGGATCGAGTCCCGCATCGGGCTCCCTGCTCAGCGGGGAGTCTGCTTCTCCCTCTGACCCTCCCCCCTCTCATGCTCTATCTCATTCTCTCTCAAATAAATAAATAAAATCGTTAAAAAAAAAAAAGAAAGTCATTATTGAATATGCTAAAGCTCTTTTAACGTCACATTAGTTACTGGTCAAATATTCTTTTTCACTTAACACACTGCTTTATGTTACAAATAGGATTTTTTTTTTTAAAGGTTTTATTTATTTGACAGAGAGAGACACAGTGAGAGAAGGAACACAACCAGGGGGAGTGGGAGAGGGAGAAGCAGGCTTCCCGCAGAGCAGGGAGCCCAAAGCGGGGCTCCATCCCAGGACCCTGGAATCGTGACCTGAGCCGAAAGCAGACGCTTAACCATGTGAGCCACCCAGGTCCCCCTAAGCAGCCGACTCTTGATTTTGGCCCAGGTCATGATCTCAGGGTCCTGGGATCAAGCTCAGCATGGGGTTCTGCATTTGGTGGGGAGTCTGCTTCAGATTCTCTCTCTCTGCCCTTCTCCCCACTCACACACACTCTCTCTACAATAAATAAAAACTTAAAATATATATATATATATATATGCTACAGCATAATTCAAGAAAAAAAAAATCAGAATTTCAATAGTTATCTGAAATACCTTTTAATAGTTGGGCCCCCAGGAAAACAGTTCTGAACTATTTACAGCCCAAGTTCCTCTCATGTTGAGACTAAATATACCCTCATATACCTATGTGGTCACTAAACTGATGCTAAGACGCTACATGAAGATTTCAGTCACCAAAATCAAAGTTCAAGTTAAAAATTAAAAAAAATAAGTTTACGTTTTGTCCTCTGACATTCTATTCCAACTTTATTTTTCCCAGACACAAATTATTTCTACTTTATTGTATATTACTTACACATCACCTTATATTCTGAGTTGACAGCAAATGAATTTTTAATTTTATCTTACTAAGTTAGCCACCATACATTACGTCATTAGTTTTTGACATACTGTTCATTGTTTGCATGACGGCAAATGAATTTTTAAACCACCCCAAGAAGCCTAGGATAAACTAAGACTCTTTTAGTCAAAAATTATCCTAAAAATGCTATACCACAATGGGAAATAAGCATGAAATACGAATACGGTTATAAATACATTTTAAAGAAAAAAAGAGAAGGATTAAAACCCTCTGTACAAAAAACTGAACAAAAAGGTATAAACAGCATGTCAACCTAGATTATTTCTGTGTGCTGTAAACACAGGTGATTTTTTTTTCCTTTCTTGTTTTTGGTATTTTTCATATTTTCCCTTAACCTGGAATGGAAAATGATGTAGGCACAAATATGATAAAACACTGACAAAAAGAAAAAAAAAGAACAAAAACCCAAAAAACCCCAAACCCCACAAAGAAAAGCACACTGGGGCCACCCCACGCTCAGGGCCACACGGAGTGTGCAAGGTGTCCCTCAAGTCTTCCTGCGTCAACAAGAATGGAGCCTGAAAACAGTCCC
The DNA here is from genome assembly GCF_003265705.2 of Callorhinus ursinus. Taxonomy (NCBI): domain Eukaryota; kingdom Metazoa; phylum Chordata; class Mammalia; order Carnivora; family Otariidae; genus Callorhinus; species Callorhinus ursinus. The sequence continues at coordinate 15,343,295 of NW_027397098.1, forward strand.
CGCACCATCAACAGGGGCCCTGGAGCCGAGTGCCCTGAGCCATCCCGAGGGGCCGCCGGACGGTGGCGGGACAAGCACATTCCACTCTTAGTCAGCACTTCCAAGCCGCTCCTCCACACACACTCCAAGTTCTCCTTTCTTCTGTAACCAGCTCCGCCAGCCCCCGGGGTTTTTAAGAGCCTGGTGTCCTAAGACAGAGCTGTCCGTGTCCCAGGACCACGTCCACGCACTTACATTGTCTTTGTCATCCATGTCAACACCAAGACTGCGCATCTCATCCTCCAAGACTTTGCGCTGAACCTGAACACGGGGGAAAGGGATTTGAGCAAAATTACTCTGATGAATGTTTAGAAAAAAAAAAATTCAAGGGAAAATGTACCTTTTACAATGATGTACAGTACGTTTTTTCTAGGAATTAAATCTTTTAATGGAGCTCAGGTTCATATTTTTGGACAAGCATTAAAACCGTGGAAACCAGCATCTCCCAGGCAGTGGCCACGTGTAAGACGACCTACGCGTCATGTCCTCAGATTCTGCACGACTCTGCAGGGAAGTCTCTGCCTGAAGGGTCCCTGACACTGAGGTCACATGATGTGCCCCAAGATGCAAACTCCAGCCACAGCGTTCCTCCCAAACCCACTGAGCACCACGGGGGACACAGACAATGTCCAGTCTACCAAGAACCACTCATTTGCCATCTCATGAAAACAGTACTTCAGACACACTAAGGTCCACAGAGAGGCGTCTGGAACGTCAGTTTCCTTTCCTCTCCTGTCACATTTTAGCTGCCCTGCACGCCATCCTGTCTACCCCGTCCCGCGGTCTGAGGGTGCCCACAGGACCTGGCCTCACCTGCCGCCCTGATGAGCACACAGCAGGAGAGAAAACTACTACAAAGACGGGGCTGAGACTGGAAAGAATTCTATCATTTGACCAATCTGTGCCTAAAGTGTGACTCTCCCCATTCCAACCAGTCATAGGAGCCAAGAAATTGCCCGAGGATTTAAACTGGACTGGCTTAGGTTTCTGCAAAATTGCAAAAGAGGAGTCCTGACTCAGAGAAATTAAAGAACAGGAACACGGTGACTAATGGCTTTTCTGCCACAAATCCCAAACCACAACCTTACTCTGTTCGACTGCAGAGGCTGACTCCAACAGTGCTGAACCTGGAAGTCACCGGGAAAGGGCACCATCAGCAGAATCCAGCAGACCAGAGCTCAACGCACCTCAAACGCCAGTATGTATCAACAAAACAGAGTATGTGCAATCCCACGGCCACAGCCACATTTTGGTTGAAATGTTGCATTTAGCAACGACTGTATGAGAATCCGGCACCGCACAAGGCACCGCACAAGCCGGTCCTGGCGCTCTTGATACACAGAACTTGCCTTCTTAGCGGTCCGAGGCATCCTGGGGCCCTGTGTGTTCTTCTCCTTGGACTGCAGAATTTTCAGTTTCTTTTTTTCCCGAATTTGCTTCGCCAGCTGGCGGATCTCCCCCATCTCTTCGTCCTCACTGTCAGACTCGCTGTCATACTCCCCTGCTGCTGTCCTTAGCTCTTCCTCTTTTTCTAACTCTTCCAGTTTCTTAAAAAAGAATTGTCATTAAACGCAACAATGAAGAACTCTCAAGTGTAGCAATGTTCCTGTGGGAGCTCGGTTCCCCTCAGCCTTACAGGGGGTGATGAGCACCTGCGCCCAGTCCCGCCCAGGAACGCCAGAGCGCTCACCTCCCAGCACTGAGCCTACATGCCCCATGAGCTGCCCTGTGCTGTTTCTTTCTCTTTACCAACAATTACTGAAGACGTCAAGGTGAAAGAGCCCAGGCCTCACTCACTCCCCAACACTCCCCCTACCCCACACACACGAGAGCACCTCCTGCGGAAACACTAGAAACGTATCGGTGTGAGTGGATATGGGATTATAACAGCCCCTTTATCTGTTCTAGGGCCACCCCAGACACAAATGCCACTGCTGGTTACACAGTTTATGGAAGACAAGCTACGGTCGCCTGGTTGGCTCAGTCGGCGGAGTGTGCGACTCCTGACTGCGGAATCCTGTGTTTAGGCCCCACGTCCGGCGTAGATTACTTAGAGGAGCCCATGAAGAGCTCCTGGGGCCGGCAGTGTGGGCCTCAGTGTGCGAATGGAGGGGCCTGCCCAGCAGAGCGGCCTGCACACTGAGAATGTAAATGAAGGGCAGCACTTGGGAAAGAGCAGGAAATGAGGGAGCATTGACAGGAACTACTCTGTATCTTTTCAGAAACCTTGACTGAGGAGAGAGGGGCGGGAGAGCAACTAATGGAGGACACAGGGTTTAAGAAAGGTTCTATTTTTTAAAGAGGAACCCACTAAGGAACAGCCAATAGGAGGAAGCCACCGCTAAGGAGAAAAGCTCCAGGAGACGAGAACAGGTCAGGTCGGAGGACAGGGAGCTCACGGCCCAGAGTCCACCTGCCCCACGAAGCAGTCCGTGGCTCAGAACAGAGAGGAAGGAGAGTCCTGGGGTCTCCAGGACCCTTCGTACAAGCAGGCTGCTGGTGAAGGGGTGGGGAGGCTCACGGTGTAGAAGGAACAGGGGCGACAAGTCCAGGTAGGTCAACAGCTGTACCAGTACCTTCACAGTCACATAAGGAATAAAAATCACACAATTTAGCAAGAGACACAGACCTGCATGATGTCGGGATCAATATAATCAGCTACGTTATGGCCTTCCCAGATCTCAGGTATCTTATCGTGTTTCTCAGAGGAGTTCATCAGATCCCAGTACTCTAAAGTAGAAAAGAAAGGTTAGGTTTACTGTAGTTTTTTAATACCTTCAACCACATTTCTCCAGGAAAACAACAGAGCACTTGCACCGAACACCCCAGCAAAGAAACACATGCCCAAGGTCACACAGCGTCTCAGGACCTAGAGTGGGCCTAGAGTGGGAGGTGAAGGCAGGGGCAGCAGACCGTCAGCAGCAGCAGCCTGCACCAGCACCCAAGCACCACACCAGCTAAACACCACCCTCCTGAAGCCCCCGAAACCACCTGCAAGAAGCCTCAAGTCCATCCGTACACAACCTCATCTCTAAGAAAGATTAAGGCGCAGCTGCAAGGTGCACAGGCACTGAAGCCCCCCACCCCACTCCCCCGGCAGCTTCCTGACCCGGACATCAGCCCTTACTCTGAAGGTCCAAAACATAATCATCTCCCAGCTCCACTTCAAGGTCTCGTTCCTGCAACAAAGGGGCAGAGCACTCCCATCAGCTCTCGATGGCCTTCCAGGTGCACAAGTGCTGAGCCCCTCCTCGCCCCCAGGAGACGACCTCTCCTCCAACCCGCCAGCCCATCCGTGCAGCCCAGCTCCCATGTCCCGGGGGCCCCACCACTCATGTCCACACTCGCGGAGCCTGACAGCACAGGCCTGGATGCCCTCAGCATCACGCCCCGTGCCCGCCCCGGGCACACGTGGCCTTCTGCACCGCTGAAGCAGACCTACCCGTTTCCTCCTGGGCTCCCCAATGTCCATTCTCTTCCTGCGTGCCACCACTCCCTCAGGGATGAAAGGGGGCCTCTCCTGAGGGGACACCACCGGAAAGAGTTCCATGAAATGCCTTGCTGAACGCAAAAGGAACATAAAAGCGAAAAACCATAGGCACGCTCCCCCTCTGCAAAGCCAGACCAATTCCAAACCAGCGGATGACTGTGTGGGGGCGCAGGGCCAGCTGGGCAAGGAAACAGAAAGACTCCATAGCTGATCCAAAGCTTATTTTTTTTAAAGATTTTATTTATTTATTTAACAGAAAGAGAGAGAGAGCATAAGCAGGAGGAGGGCAGCAGGCAGAGGGAGAAGCAGACCCCCCTCTGAGCAGGGAGCCTGACGCAGGACTCCAAGATCATGACCTGAGCTGAAGGCAGACGCTTAACCAACTGAGCCACCCAGGTGTCCCTCCAAGGTTTATTTAGAAAAACTAAACAAGATTCTCGAGAAAAATTACGAACAAAAGAGCAACACAGAAGAAATAAAGCAGACAAAAGCAATCTAGACAGAAACCCAGTATACAGGAGAACTTAATGGAAAGATACAGGATTCGATCATCAGTTTTGAGATAAATGACAACATACGTGGGTAGCTGCCTGCTTCCCAAGAACAAAACAAATGCAAGACTGAGCAAAAACTTCTGTTCAAAACAGGTAAAATTTAAAAAATGAAACCATTCAAATATAGAAAAAAAATACTCTTAAGGAATATTTTTGGAATGAATGGTAGGTCTTCCTATGCGTGACCAATAGCTGCAAAAAAAATCAGTATTAGTTAATAGCATATATGTAAAAAATTAAGTACTAAATAGCATATTAAAAATGTGTAATCTGAGGCTGAAAAAGGAAACCCAAGTCAAAAAGCCAACCAAAGAACTAAAATAACAAAAAAAACCCCTACAGAACATATGAGTCTGATTTCCTTTACAAAAAAATTATACATTAAATGAGTAAAAGATAAATCACCTGAAGAACAGCCCAATAAGCTCATGAAAAAAAGCTTGCCTGACAGGGCACCTGGCCGGCTCAGTCGGTGCAGCACGCGACTCTTGATCTCAGGATTCTGAGTTCAAGCCCCATGTGTACAGATTACATAAAAATAAAATCTTTAAGAACAAAAGAATGCTCGCATGCGCTATTCATGAAGAAAATTCCAGCAATGGGACACTCTGCATCAAAGATCCGGGAAATGCACAGCATGACCCAGGAAGGGTGTCTAGAGGACGCTGACCTTCTCAACACCCTACTATAAAATTCACTCATGTATACATCTGCAATTAAAAGCAAAGACTTATAGATAAAGATGTGCAACTGAGCACTGTAACAGCAAGAAAACCAACAACAAAAATTTTTTCTTAAAGACTGATTTACTTTAGAGAGAGAGCACAAGTGGTAGGAACAGGGAGAGAGAGAGAGAGAGAGAATCTCAGAACCCCGCTGAGTGCTGACCACCCCCCCCACCCGGCCCTGGGGCTCGATCCCACGACCCTGAGGATCAGGACCTGAGCTGAAACCAAGAGTTAGATGCTTAAGTGACTGCACCACCCAGGTGCCTCAGCACAGAAAAAATTTTAAGGAATGTTGATCCTATAAAAGTACGCTTACACACCAGAAAGACATTACTAAGCACCCCTGGTGGAGTGAGCAGCAGACGGTACCTCTGCACTTGTATACGTCAGGACACACATCGTTTTTACTCTGCGTGAGTGTGCACAGCACCCATGAGCCCCGAGTGAGGCAGGTGCTGGCTCGCAGGCTCTTGGGAAGGCCAACCTCACCTTGTCGTCTCTCTTGTTCGGCACGGCCAGATGCAGCCTGTTCAGCACCTCGTTCACTTTATTTCCTTTCATTTTGGTTTCAACTCGATGAGCCAGGAGCCTGTCACAAGCCTGAGGTGAGGAAACAGGGCCAGACTCACAACACACCCCGCCTTCTGGTCTGGAGGCGGGGGTGTGGGACAGGAACCAGAGCCCCCGCTCACCAGCAGACTGTGTTCCAAAGCTTTGGACCCCGCTACATGCTTTTCCTCAGGAGTCACAGTGGCTGGTGCTGTCCTGCGGATCACCCCTCGGGGCAGACTGCACAATCAGGCGGGAGCAGGCACCCTTCCCAGGCCAGCCCAGGCTGGGACAGCACCCCGAGCCAACACTCCACGGCCCTTCCACGCCTGCCCCCCGCCACAAGCAACCCTCGTGCTGTGTCCCCAGCGAGGTCCACGGCCCCCCTCGGACTCTGACTGGAGCACCAGAGCTGAGTCAACCACAGCATCAAACCTGCCTTTCTTTCTATTTCACATAAAAACAACGTAAGTGATCAGAATCGCATGTGAAACCTAATGGGAAATGTCTCTCTCCATGCTCCTTTTGCTCCTTCGGCTTCTGCACAAGGTCGTGACAGGTCAGGAAGGACAGCAGGCGGTGGGAAAAGCGAAGCCACCGTGCCAGAGTCGGAGTGTCCCCTCAAGCCCCACGTTCAACTGGACGGGTGGGGACCAGGCTCACTGTGGTGCACATGCTTTCCCGCCCGGCCGCCTCAAGGGCTCCCTACCCACGACACCTGCAGAGAACACTTCCTTCCCCACAGTGGACTCCTCTGACCACAAAGGCGACAAAGGGATGGATGAAGCACTGACCTCTGTTTTCACTTGAATAACCCCTTCCTCCGTCAGGGTGCTAGTCTCAACCACAGGAAATCCTGCAGCCTGCAAATCTGCAAATATTTTCTGGGAAGACAAAAGAAAAACGAAAGGGCCATTATTTATTTCCACCTCCCCACGAACAATTCTTACTGTTCTTCACACGGGTTCCATAAATGCTAGTTAGCACGTCCACGGTTCGTTTCTAAATTCTTCTAAAGGACATTTCCCCCAAATGCTGATCTTTCCCTACATTCTTCTGCAATTAAATACCCATTACCGGGAAGATCAAACCAGACTACAGAAGCAAACCAGAGGCTTCCTGGAACATTCTTCTGTAAGACATCATCTTCTAAAAACATCCAGCAACATGAAGCTACAGAATTTTTTTAGTATGTTTTCAATGCTCTTTTTAAAGAAAACATTTGGCCTCTACAACCTAAGAGAATTCCTTACAAAACAACACGGAAACACATAAATCACTCCGATTTGGAAGCAGGGGCTTCGTTTGTGCACCTCGTCACCAGCGCCCCCTCCTCCAGACACAGACGCCAACCCTGTGACGGGAAAGCTTGTCACAAACAAGGCCAGCACAATCACCTTGGGGTCCCACTTACCAGGGAGACTGCCCCCTCCCCCGCAAGAGCAGTAGTCTTGGGGACACCGTGGTCTGACTAGCCTCTGAGCTCACAGTGACCCCGTTTATCGCACATGAGACGGGCAACAAGCCAGAGCTCTGGGCACACGGCCACGCCATTGGGTTACCCCGGCAGCACCATCACGATGGCATCCGCTGCCCACGTGCTTTCCAATTTCGTTCAATCCGCCTGTCGACGCTGCTAACGAACCACCCAGGGCTGCAGCTATTAGCACCAGCGATGGCAGAACGGAGACCACATGCCCGTCACAGCAGGCACACGGCAGGGCCTGGGCGCACCTGACCTCGGAGCCTGAGCAGCTGGCTCAGCCTAACATCTGGGCTTCGAAGCTTTACCCTGGTCTCCCCTCCAGTGCAAGCGCCTAAAAACCGGGATCACTTAGTAGGGACCTGGGTCCTCTCCAACCCAAGTGAATTCTCTAATGTCCGTGTGTACCTAATTAGTAACTGAACGAACGTGCTGTGGTGCCCGATATCCAGCATGGCTATTTAAAAAGCCCTCCCTCTTCGCAAGTATGACATGTCCAACTACTACAAGACAGAGGCACTGGGAAGGGATGGCACACCACCCCCTGGAGACCCTCCATGTTGAGCTGGTCAGTGACATGCACTCCAGGAGATGGGGCCACAGCGAGATTATTCTAGTGGCTGCTTCTCCAAGCTCCAGGGTGACCCACCCCGGGGGGGGCGCCTCCCAAGCTTTGACCCTGCGGGCCTGGGTGTGCCCAAGAGTCTGAGAACCTCTGCGCCAGTGTAAACCTTCTCCAGGGCTGCAGGGTGAGCTGTGTGGAGAGTGAGGGCTAACCACCCGACCCGCCTCTAGAAAATACAGCGAACACTCTATACTCCCTGTCCTGGCAAGTTTACAGATGCTCCTCCTCCTTCACTCACTCACTCGACTCACTTCCCAAACTCGTTTCCCCACAAGTCTGTGCAGCAGGTACATGACACCCCCGGAACCCTCCTCCCTACAGCCCTACTCTGCAGGTGCCGCTCAGTGCACCGGGGCTCCGAGGCCCGAAGAGACAAGGCCTATGTCAAGGTGCTGTGTGTCCTCTAAGGCACCAAGGTTAAGACCTTCTGTGGGTTAAATGTGCCATCCTGCTGAACACACAGGTATTCCCACAGCCTTGAAGGCAGAGCAGAGGTCAGGAAAGGCCAGGTTTAGTCTGCCACCAATAAACCGCTGAGGATACTACCTCAACTTAGCCTAAAAACATGGACTAGTATTGCTAAAATTCCTTCTAACCTCCGGTGGTATGAAATGAGATTTGGAATTAGTAGGTAAGAAATACTCAAAACATTAAGGTGACTTACCTGATCATCTTCAGAAAGCTCAGCTATCCTCTTCACGTCGCATTTGTTTGCTACAACTATAAGAGGCTGGAACAGGGAAGACAACTAATGAAATGATCATCCTCACGGTGCAAGTTATAAACCGAAAGTCCTGGCTCCCACTTGTACCTTGTTGATAAAGAGAGGTTTGATGTTCTGGAAGAGCTCCAGCTGCTCCTTCAGCCCGTGGCCACATTGCTCAGACAGGTCCATCACGTACAGAACCGCGGCGCGCAGGTGAGCCAGGGCTGTGATGGCCTGCATCTCAATGGTGTTCCGATCCTCCAAAGGGTGGTCCAAAATCCCCGGAGTGTCTACAACCTAACGGTCAGATGTGTTACTCGAGAGCACACATACCCACAAACCTCCTATCCAGCACATCCCGGAAGGGACTCAACACCCAAACCAGCCCTCAGAGAACCAGTACATAAAACGTAGATCTCCCAGCTGACCGTAACCAAACAGGCTTTAAATATGGAGACAGAATGGGGGATGAGTGGACCCCGCAGAGCTCACTGAAGAACTAGCCGATGACCTGGAGGAAAGGACTCCTCTTTCCCTTATGATATATGCCAAACTGTGCCCAACGCGGTGCTTGAGCTCTGGAGCCAAACGTCAAGAGCTACACGCTCTACTGACTGAGCCAGCCAGGGGCCCTGACACAGCAGAACAGAAGAGCAACTGGGAAATTCTCCCATGTGTTAGGAACAACCTCACCGTTTATGAAAGGAAATTCTACTGCGGAAACCGCTCCATGCTTTTAAATGGCTAATGTCATCTGTAATGACATGGTCAGCAACGACTACAAGGAGACTTGTTTCTCTGGAAGTACCACTGCTAACATAACACAGGCCACCCACTGCCTCCCCCAGAACTGCCCTCAGGCAGCCCTCAGGCAGCCGGGGAGCTCAGGGGAGTTTTCTCTGCAGGGGCGTTCCTGGTGACCCTGAGAATCTCTCCCACCTCCTCGGAGTCTTTCCCTAAACACATTGGGAATTAGGGAGACACTCTAGTTCTTTAGCGATCCCCAAAATCAAACCCCGTTAACAACGAGAGCTCTATGCTTAAAGGTGGGAGCGCTCACCTGCCAACGCAGATACTTATAATCCATGTGCCCCACAAACAGAGACTTGGTCGTAAACGCATAGGGCTGGACATCCACATCGGCTCTCGTCACCTAAAACAAAACAATCATAACTCCAACAGTTACACAAGTTCCTTACCTTATTTCGTCTCAGAGGTCAGTGTGGCACCTACAGGTTATAGAGATGAATGATTTTGGCATTAAAACAAAACAAGACCGGCGCCTGGGTGGCTCAGTTGGTTAAGCGACTGCCTTCGGCTCAGGTCATGATCCTGGAATCCCGGGATCGAGTCCCACATCGGGCTCCCTGCTCGGCAGGGAGTCTGCTTCTCCCTCTGACCCTCTTCCCTCTCATGCTCTCTATCTCTCATTCTCTCTCTCTCAAATAAATAAATAAAATCTTTAAAAAAAAAAAAAAAAAAAAAAAAAACAAGACCAAACAAGGAGAGACCTGGCATGATTACACTGCTGAGGACAGAAGCTGCTGCTCTCTGACAGACAGATTCTCCCATCTACTTCCTCCCACCACCGGGCCAGGGCAGCAACAGTCCCCGTCAGCTATTAGGCAGGTGGGGGGCCAGTACTTGGAGAGTGTCTGTCAGCTTCTGCTCTGATCCACCCCAGCCCCAACAAACTTGCTGCGCAGACAGAAACGCTCTGTACCTGCACAGCTGATATGGGGCCCACCAGCCACACATCTCCACCAACTCTCGACATGTGGTCGGTGCAACCAAGGGACTCAACTGTTTACTATTTCATTGTAAGGGATTAAGGGGCCACTGGCTCGCAAGCGTTCGAGCCGTGAGCTCAGACACCGCAGAGCTTCAGCCTATCATGTCAGCACAACTTGGGGACAAAATAAAGACCTGCAAATAGGGTCAAAGTGGAAGGGTTCCTGGCAGCAACATTCACACCTATGTAACTGCTATTGTTTGGCACCTGAGCTCCTGTGGGTTATGAACTGATATTTTACGTTATTTACTTATGAACCGACCTTTTATTTTTTTTTTTTGAACCGACCTTTTATTTTCGTTTAAAGATTTATTTATTTATTTTAGAAAGAGTGTGTGCACACAAGAGCACAAGTGGGAGGGGCAGAGGAAGAGAGAAAGAGAATCTCAAGCAGACCCCACAGTGAACAAGAGCCTGACACGGGGCTCAATCTCACAACCGAGATCATGACCTGAGCAGAAATCAAGAGTCAGACCCTTAACCAACTGAGCCACCTCGGCGCCCCTTTTTAAATCCTGTTTCTACTCTGTTCAGGTCCCTGAAGCTCAGCTAAGTTGTCTTGAAGGACCAAGTTACTAAATAGGGTCGAGTCCCAATTAATAAACTCACTCAAGTAAAGAGCAACTCTGCCACTCCCCACAACGTGGACCAAATACTTCATGTGAGAAGTGTCCCATCAAGCAAGGTGACACCCACGAAATACCTCACGAAGTCCAATTCAGCAAGTGCCACCTGTCAGTCGGCACTAGCTCTCCTGGTGCTACCGCTCCCAGACTAGGCTCTCTGTGTAACAAACCCAAACTTGAATGTCTCGAATCCTGAACAAACTTATGGAACACATACCAGAAAACACAATGTTTTCCGTAACAGCAATATAAATGTGGATTCAGACAGATGCAATCCTCCCCTCGAGTAAAGGGCTGCATACACCGAGGGTAGTACTGACTCAAGGACTCACTGGCCGGCCATCCTCCAACCCACAGGGACAGGACACAGCAGCCCTTGGGCCTCAGGTCCTTGGTCACTTATTAACGCCAGACACAGACTATCCTTATTTATTTATTTTTTTTAGATTTTATTTATTTATTTGAGAGAGAGACAGAGCACAGAGGCAGAGTGAGAAGCAGGCTTCCCACGGAGCAGGGAGCCCGACATGGGGCTCGACCCAGGACCCTGAGATCATGACCTGAGCCGAAGGCAGACGCTTAACTGACTGAGCGACCCAGGCATCCCTAACCTTATTTTTTTTTTTAATTTTATGTTTTTGGGGGGGGGGAGGGAGAGAGCACACGCACAAGCAGGGGGAGAGGCAGAGAGGGAGAAGCAGGGTCCCCGCTGAGCAGGGAGCCCGATGTGAGACTAGATCCCAGGCCCCTGGGATTATGACCTGAGCCGAGGTAAACGCTTCACTGACTGAGCCACCCAAGCGTCCCCAAACTAACCTTATTGATGAAGCTGGACTTGCCAACATTCGGGTATCCACACAGGAGCAGGGTCCTGGTATTCGGATCAATAGTTGGCAGACGGGACAGATGCTGCCGCACTGTGAGAAGTTTACATTACATGTGCTTAATTTCATAAGAACAATGGAGAAAGTCAAACTTTACGATCTGCTTCACTTAGTGTACTCCTGGCCCATGGTTTTATTAACCCCATTCCAACATTTATAATGTGAGTTAACAGAAAAAATATGAATAGAAAAAGGATTAGCTGGAGACACACCACAGTACACAGAGTATTTCCCACATCTGGTTGTCCCTCCCCAGAATCACATGTCTAAGTGCCCAGACCACTCTTACTAAGTGAGATGATATACAGAAAGCAATTCTGAAGCAAACATGCATGCCACCGATTCCTGCCTAGGCCTTGGGCTACTTCCATGCAAAGACCACCTGCGTCATCTGCAAGGCACCGCACCGTCACTAGACTATCCTCAAAATCAAACCAAACAGGGGCGCCTGGGGGACTCAGTCGTTAAGCATCTGCCTTCGGCTCGGGTCATGGTCCCAGGGTCCTGGGATCAAGCCCCACATCCGGCTCCCTGCTCGGCGGGAAGCGTGCTTCTCCCTCCCCCACTCCCCCTGCTTGTGTTCCCTCTTTTGCTGTGTCTCTCTCTGTCAAATAAATAAATAAATAAATCTTTTTTGGTTTGTTTTTAACAAAGATTTTATTTATTTGACAGAGAAAGACACAGTGCAAGTGGGAACACAAGCAGGGAGAAGGAGCAGGGAGCCCGATGCGGGGCTCGATCCCAGGACCCTGGGATCATGACCTGAGCCGAAGGCAGACGCTTAATGACTGAGCCACCCAGGCGCCCCTAAATAAATAAATCTTAAAAAAAAAAAAAAAAAGATCAAACAAAACAGATCCTTGGAAGCACTGTCAAAACAGTCAAGTTGGACAACTTGTTACAAATCATCTGCAAGATGAGGGGCGGGGGAAGAACAAAACACAATGACTTAAAAACATCTGTGTCATAAAAATATACATAAAAAGGCATGTAACTGTTTCATTAGAGATACTACACTAATTCAGCACTGTTCTCTTAAAATAAAACAATCATGTAATGAAACTGGAGTAGTAATTTCATGCTAACACACACTGCAAAGCTTTCCTTTTTTAAAGATTTATTTATTTGAGACAGTATACATGCACACACCAGACTGGGGAAGGGCAGATGGAAAGAATCTCAAGCAGACTCCCCACTCAGCACAGAGCCCAACAGGGGCTTGATCCCACAACCCTGAGTCATGACCTGAGCTGAAACCAAAAGTCAGACGCTTAACTGACTGAGCCACCCAGGCGCCCCATATTGCAATTTTTTGCAAAAAAAAAATAAAATGACATTTTTTTTTAAATCTATGTCAATAGGTTAAAACTATGGGTCATTTTATTTTTTTACATATTTCCTTGGTATTTTCCTGTGATTTATAATGTATGTGCCTTATGTATGAAATATGAAAAACAAATTCTCTTAATAGTACTAATAATTTATAAGCATTTTAACTGCCAGCTGCTTTTTCAATAGTAACTAGCCTGTCAGAAATTCTCATAGGCTAGATGGGGAAAAGTAATTTGACCCTGTTAAGTCTAAAATAAAAAAAAAAATATATATTCCAAAAATGAGTTCTTGACAAGAATCAAGTATCATAACAGCACACACTAAACAGTGCTCTTGCTTATGTATTATAGGTACCTTGCTCCAAATATTCCAAACTCTGCTTCTGTCTCCTGATGATCGTGCACATCCGCCCGAGGGCCGCGCGTTTCAGCTGCTTGCAGCGGTACAGAGAGTCTCCGTACTTCATGAGCCGCACGTAATCTTTAGCCACACTTAAAGAAATAAAAACAAATATATGAGATGTTTTTCACTTTGGACAATAATTTGAAAGATACTGTATTAAGAAAATACCTTACTTGTCCACTAAATTTTTGGCAATATTTATTTGTCCTAGAGCCAACTTGTAATGATCCTTGTCATAGAGGATGTTCATCAAATCAGCATAAAATGGATGGATATCCTAAAACAGAAACAAATTGGGTCTTTTGGCACAGGTTTCTCATCCTGATGTATCAACAATACTTGCAGGATAATTTCCTAGGGAAATACATCCCACCTTTCCTCTCCTCAGACCCCTGCATCTTCTCCCCAGCGCGCTCTCCCGACTGATGACTGCTTAGTTCTCTGAGGAAACATCTAAGTGAGCTCAGGGGTCACTTCCGTCTGCCCACCTGGCCTGGGCCCAACACTGTGCCCCCTTCACCCCATCCACAAACCCAGCCAACTCTCCATTTGTGCACCAGACTCCTCCCCCACTTCTCAAGACCTGAATCCAGGCCTGCAAACAGGCCGTCACCACCCCCCCAAATCTAAAAGTCTGCAAGCCCGTCGAACCCACAACCCTTCTACTCCTTTGTTACCCTCTTGGCAAACATCATGAAGAAAGGCTCTTTTCTTCCCTTACACCCAAGTTAGTCAGGACTGTCTCCACCAATCCATCAAAACAGCTCATGAGATCAGCCCCCCCCCGAACTCCTTTCATCTTTGCAGAGTTCTGCACGGCAGACAGCTGGGCACTCACGCTTCCTGATGCTTTCTATTCAACTGGCCTCCGGGACCATCTCTGCTCTTGCAGGCTCATGCTCCCACCCAACACTCAACATTAGGGTTCCCGGGAGCACTTTTCTCTCCACACTCACGTCGTGGGTGACCTGGCATGAATCTAAGTGCACAGACATCTTCAGGTCAGACCGCTCATAAAGCTCCAGACCGCATGCACTTCTGTGTGATATCTTACCCACATTTTGATCAACGCATACAAACCTCCCCCCGTTCCCGTGTGGATGGATGGCCACTCCACTGTCCAAGGTGCTTTCGGGCCACACCTGCGCTGTGAGCAAACCCATTAGCTCTTCCTCCCCAGCACTCAACTCTTCACCACCGCCAGCTGCTTAACCCAGTGCACCAACCTTCCAGTGGCCTCCTACCCCACGGGCCGCTCATCCTCTACAAGCTAAGTCAAAGCTCGGCACGTCCCAGGCTCAACCTGGAAGGCTTAAGACAGAACTCAAGCCCTGCATGGCTCACCACCTCACTGCCCCCACGCCTCTGCTACAATCTCCCTGCTCTCCTTACTCATCTGACACACTGCAGATTTCCACACTTACCGTCCTTCCCTCACTAGACAAGCACAGGGCCTCTATGACTGCTGTGCTCCCGGGGCCTGAACAGAACTCGAGACACGTCAGTCATGCTGCGAGTGCAGCTACCATAACCTCCTACTCTAAAATTCTTCTCAGACAGCTATCTCTAGTTTAAAAAATGCGGGGGGAGGGAGGGGGCACCTGGGTGGCTCAGTCGGTTAAAAGCATCTGACTCTTGATTTCAGCTCAGGCCATGATCTCAGGGTTGTGGGATCAAACTCCATATCCACACAGAGTGTGGAGCCTGCTTCAGATTCTCTCTCCCCCCCCCCAACCCCCTAAAAAAAAAAAAAAAAAGGAATAGAATGTTCACAAATTTAAACTTCTATTGTATAAAAAAATAGCAAGGATGAAGAAAGACGAATCTTCTTACAAAGAACTACAAAAGCCTGGTACTAATTAGTTCACAGCATTGTTTGCTCGGAGCAGGTGTTGTCGAGTATCACACCAGTTTCCAATAACCTCATTCTTCTGCTTCCTTCCAGGTAATTTCTAGGGTACCCACCCTTTCCCCAGAAACTCTTCATGAGTTCAACTAGCCTCTACTTAGCACCTGTAGCATGCCTGCCTGCTAGCACAAACCTCTACTCTTATTTTAAGCACATCTGTAATTGTTTAAATGAACTACTGTCACCTTACATAACTCTTGTCACATAAACCAACTTTTCTCCTCTGCCTTAACCTAGCTTTACAGACTGTTTTGGGACAGTGGCAAATTTAGGTTCTCACCCTGTATGGCTGCCCCACCCCACATCCTTCACCACCTCAAATCACCTTGCAGCTGTGGGACCCTACACAGCGACCTCATAAGCAGGGCCTGCTCTCGCTTTCTACAGCTTCATCAACAGCAAACTCGACTATGCTGTCAGCGAAGATTTCAACTGTTTTGGCTCAATGCACAAATCACAGCTCCCCCACACAATTTCTTCTCACTGACCATCACTGGCTGATGAAGCGACAGGATCACAAACAGTGCTGGACCTCAGGCCACTGATGTAATCTGAGGCCACAGGAAAAGGAACCTTGGAAAGAGGAAGGAGAGGAAGCCCACGTAAGCTGGTGAGCTGCCAGATTCAGAGTGCACAGCTTTGAGAGAGCTTGGGTGGGCACCTGAGGCCTCGGAGCAACAGAGAAAGCCTGAAGAGACAGCTCTGGGCCCTCTGACGTGGGGTTTGGCAGGGGGAAAGGAAGAATACTAAGGAATCAAAAACCCCGCGCTCTGTTCCCAGCTTTGCCACTAACTCACGAAGTCTGACAAGTGAATCATTTTGTTTCCTTCCTTATTTGTCAGATAAGTACACAAACTGGCTAGAAATACCAATTATCTAATGGCTTACATTTACATTACTATTTGTGTCCCCAAGTCACTTACATCCAATTTGGGGAAATCTGTTAGAATCTGTGAGAGTCTGTCATGGTAATTCTGTTGAGTAAATTTGACTTTCCTCATATAAAAATGTCTAATGCGATGGATTTGGTAATGTTTATGGATAACTGTTGGAGTCTTCCGTTGAGTCTTCGATAACGTCAGGTCAATAAAGTCCTGCAATTAAATAAAATAAGACACAGTACACCAAAAATGTCTACTTTTCATCCACTTACCTGAAACCCTCTCAAAAGACTAACAAAGGTACCACATGTTTTCAACTACAAACACTTCCAACTAATCTTCAATCTTTTATATTCAACTCTGATCATGTTCATAGTTTCTGGCCTTTAACAAACACTTAGCAAATGGCTACCAAAATAAATTTTATCCCACACTTTCTTGATGTTACCTTAATTTCCAAACACCCAGGGCCCTCTGAAACTAGTCAGGTAACTCAAACACAACTCAGAAAAAACATTAAAGAGAAAAAATCCTGCAATTTCAATTTGCAAATCTTTGACTTTGAAAGTATATAAGACAAGTACAACTAAAATCCACTGCTTATAATTTCCTAAGATGCGGAAAGTCACTGAGAATATAAACTCTTGCTTGAACTGCCCAGTGCAGACAAGTGGACAGGCGCCCACAACACTGTCAGTAACAGGAGGGACACAGACATCGAGCCTGGGGACCTGTACCCTCCCCCCGTCTAAGGAATTCTATGAATCCTTAAGAGGCTCGTTCAAAAGCACCTGCTTCATAGTTTCTCCTGACCCCCCCCCCCCCGTCTTCTCTGGGGAGGATCCCAAGGTCTGCAGAAGGTCTCTAACCCAGAAGAAAGAACCCCAACGCCGGAGGGGAGGACCCTGACCTCTGAGGAAGGACCCTA
>NW_027397098.1:15360232-15442066 GCF_003265705.2 Callorhinus ursinus
CGGAGGGGAGGACCCTAAGGCCTGAAGAAGGCCCCTCAGTGTCCGGGGGGAACCGCCAACCCTGGAAGGCCCTCCTCTGGGGACGACGTGGCTTAAGAAGGGGCGTCCGCCAGAGGAGGCGACCCCTGTCCCATCCCAGAATTACAGGCTCGGGCTTTCCTGGAGACCCGGCAGGGGAGAGGCGGCTGCGGACAAGCCCTCGCGGCCGCCTACCTTGGCGGACGGCACCACCGTGATCTTCTTGAAGTTGTAGCGCGCCATGCCGGCGACCCGCCACGAGGGACAGGGAGCAGCGGACGTGCGGGCGGGACTTCCGCTGGCCGCGCGTCACTTCCGGGCGCTCCCTGCGTCCCCAGGCACGGCTTCCGTGTCTCACGGCGCCCCCGTCCGGCCGGAGGTCCCCCGCGGAGGAGGTCGCTGGGCTCCGCAGGGGAGGCGGGGAGAGAGAGGGGCGGGTCCGGACAGGCCGCCCCGGCTCGGGGGGCTCGGGGGGCCCAGAACTCGGGGGTTTCGGGGCGCCCGGAGCACTCAGGGGTCTTGGGGCCCCGAGGGGCTCGTGGGTGTCTCGGGAGCCCGGGGGACTCGGGCACCGGGGTCGCGGCCCACTGGCATCGGCTCCCCAAGCACTGACGCCCGGGCTCCGCGTTTCCTGCGGCACGCCCCGACGCTGGCCCGGTGAACGCGACGAGAGCTTCCTGAGCGAGGAACGCGGGAGCGGAGCGCGGCGGCGGCGTGCGAGGCGGAGGTCCGAGCGCCGCCCCGCCCGCTCCCCGCAGTCGGCCGGGCCGGCCACCCCCGCCTGCGTCCCCGAGCCCTTTGCGCCCAGCGCCCGCCCGGAGGCTCCGGAGGCGTCTGATTCCTGCCTGCTGGGCTCCTCCTCCCACCCAGCCTCAACTGCCAACCTCGCCGACCCGGACTGCTCCTTGTCATCACTTCCGCTCTTCTCTTCTGCTTGAAACCCTCCCTCTGCGTTCCCGGGACCAGCTCTGATTCCCTGCTCTTTGTTAACCTCCTCCCTGCCCCCCAGCCCTCCCTGGAGCCTGCTCTCCACCCCTTGCTCTTCCTCCCTGGAGTCTCTCTTTTAGGGTAGCTTGGCTTGTTGGCTTCATGGATCCCTCTGATGACACAGACGTCTCCAGTCCAACTGCTGTCTCAATTCCAGACTGACATTTCCAGTCAATTGGGAAATGCCCACCTGCCTGATTCCAGATGTGTCAAACTCAGCATGTCCCCAAATCAGAAACTCTCACCATCTTCTCTCTGTAAGTAGACCCATCCTCCCTGGGCTGTGCCAGAGGGCAGCCGGCACCCTGACACCCCCCACCCCCCAGAAACAGGGGAGTGGCTGGGAGCCAAGAGCTGGGCTGACCCGTTCCTTCCAAGTGTGAAACAGCACCACGGGCAAATGTGAGGTCAAACCCAAGAGATGGTCCAAAGGACTTGCTAGATCCCAAGAACAGGGGGCAGAGAAGAAAAAGCCTGTTGTAAGGCAGAGGGTTGCAACAAAGCATTAGCGTCAAAAGGGCAGGTGGAGACAAGCCCTCCAGCGTCCGACTGAAGAGCAGGTTGATAAGGGTGGTGCATCTGGACGCTCACCACCGTAATTTCTGTTAACAGCGTGGCCACTCCCTCAGGTAACGACCACGTGTCGTGGTAAACCTCTGTAGGTGTGACCATGTGCCAAGCACTGTTCAAAACACTTGACCACATACTAACTCACTTAATCCTACAACCCCAAGAGGTGGGTAGGGAAACCAAAGCACAGCAAGACTGCTCACTAGCCTGTGGTCAGACAGCCAATTGGTGGCAGACTTGGGTTTGAACCTAGATGGCCTGGCCCAGCCTCGCTGTTCTGGACCATTACTTATTCTGCTTCTCAGTCATCTTCTTAGATCCTTTTAATAAGTCCTATCATTTTTACATTAACTTGCACATGTTCCAATGTTGAAAACAATTTTGATTCACGAGTCTCAACTACGAACTGTAAGGCCCATCTTTGTGTCATCAGTGAGTCAGCGAGTTAGATAAGCGTGCCTCCCATGTCTTAGCGGCTCTTCAACAGGAAGCCTCGGGGATAATTAGGACTCTCCAGCTACAGTCATCTGCTGGACCACAGGACAGCTCTGCAAAGCTTTGCTCATGCTCTCCCCTCCCCTGGGTTCCTGTGCCTTCCCTCAGCCTCTCCCATCACCCTCACTCTTATGTGGCTGGTTCCTCCTTTTTAAAATTCCAGTATTTCAATAAGTCCAACCAATCTTTGGCTTCAGGCATACAACTGTCCTTTCTTTAGCTTTTCACTCTAGGCAATAACAAAGCAACTTCTTAGATTTGTACAGGTTGTTAACATTTACCAAGTGCTTTACTTTTTAGTCAGTGATATTCCCAACAACTTTGTGATGTGGTGTAATGTGAGATTACAGGCTTGCTTCTCCCCAAAGTCACATGGCTCTGAGGGGCAAATGAGATGGGATCCAACTGCCCTGTAAACACAATCCTTATATATAAACAGCACGTGGAGGGCACAGAATTCTTAAAAATGGTGATAATATTATAAAACGTCAGTATGTGTGATGTTGTTGGTTTTACGCATGAGAGATGAAGTCTCCTTGTTCACATAGAAGAGAAGAGGAACCATTCATTGAAAGAAATCAAAAACAGAACTCTTGACGAAGAGCAGGTATATTAACATTTGCATCAGAGAATAAATGTGAGAGAATTTTATATAATCCTATCAGTGAAAAACCGACAGGTCTTTGGCATTTTTACTATTCTCTCATGAGTTTGGAATCCTATTTGCCTAAAACAATAAAGACTCGTGATGATGAAGAGTCCGAGGCCCCGATCCACATCCTGATTCTGCCCCCTACAAGCTATGTGAACTCTGGCAGGAGACTCAACAACTCTTAGCCCTGGCCCCTCTTTGCCAAATGGGGAAATAATGCCCACTTCCAAAGGATCGCTTATGGTGACTAAGACATGTGCACAAAAGCATAAGGCATAAAGTAAGAGGTGTTAATATGATGACAATAGTTAATAAATTTTTATATCAAAACTTTATTGGGTCAGCACAAGGTAATGATTTGAGCATTGCCATAACGTATATTAAATGCCAGATTTCTTATCAGAGATCCTCGGTTCCCACAGGTGGTAATGAAATCATCCCTCAGAGAGTGGGGTCTTGCAGAATCTGAGTTATTTGCTAGCCTTGTAAGGGGCGAGGACTAGCACATGAATAGAAGAGATGCATGAAGCAGCCTCCGCCCCTTGTGCGTCTGTGGGTGTGATGTTGGGAGAGGGGCTATGAGAAAACCAGGCCACGTGCCAGGAGCTGCCCAGCCACCAGGCGGGTCTGAGTGCCCCAGCATCGCAGGCCCAGGGCAGCACTCCCATGAGGAGGTACCTCACATCCCACACCACCCGTGTGTTGATGAGAATCAACGTCCTTCCCTTCCCACCTGCACCTTGCCTGGCTGACAATGGCTTTCTGGGAGCAGGGTGTGTGCCAGGGCACTAAGAGCAAGCCACTCATCCATGAACAGGCTGCTGGTCTGTAGGGGCCTCTTCTCACTGCCACCTGCAGTGAGGGCAGCTCACCAATTCTTGAGCTGATTTTGACATGTCTGGAGGTGTCTGGTTACCAGGGCTCCTCAGAGGGTGAGCCCTGCGGGGCTTCCTGGCGACTTCAGCCAGGTTTCTTTTCCAGGCTGTTTTGTGGAACGGGTCTCCTCTGTTGTACTTTCCTGTTGCTGTAATTCTGACGTGAAAAGTACATCTTGCAGCGACATCTGTGCCAGGGAAGTGTGACCAGGCTTCTTGCCTGAAAGGAGACTTTGTGTGGGGATTAGTCACTCAGCCGAAGGTAGCTGTCCGGTATCAAAGCATTAGGACCGCTCCAGCACATCCGTGGCCACGTCCCTGGGTCCCCAGAAACTGTTCTGGCCCACGCATCTGGCACGGACCTGTGCTGCTTTGGGCTGTTGTCTAGATGTTCCCGGGGTCCATCTAATTTCCCAAGAGATCGCCTCTTGGAGAGCAGGGAGTGTGTCTCAGCCTTCTGCCGTTCCTCACAGCAAGCAGCAGTGCCCTGAGCATTCCGGAATGTTTGGAACTGAGCAGCTGGAAAGCTGCCGTGGGGGCCGTGACATGGGAATCTGGCCCCGTACCACTCGTGTTGTCCCACGGAGCCGCACTGCAGATGAGGGAGCTTCATGGGACCTTGCTTATGACAGCCAAGGTAGATGCCTCGGCCGGAGTGATGAGGGACATGGAAGGTCTTGTGTTCTGAGGCGACAGGCCTGGTTCCCAAGTAGCCTGCAGCCTGCAAGCCAACTTCTGATCCAGCTTGCCCCATGTGGAAGTGACAGCTGTAGCTCAGGAGCACACAGAGCAGGCAGGAGGACACTTCATGACATTGCAGGTACGCACACCCCATGGCTCCCCATGCTTAGGCCCTGGTTTCTCCAACCACAGCCTGGCCCATAGCCTCCCATCCCACCGCCTTCCAACCCTCAGTCTCCCGACCCATAATCTCCTGGCCCACGGTCTCCCGGCCCACAGTTTCCTAGCCCACGGCCTCCTGGCCCATGGTCTCCTAACCACAGCATCTTGACCCAGTGTCTTGTCCCATAATCTCCTGGCCCACGGTCTCTTGGCCCACGATCTCCTAGCCCATGGTCTCCTGGCCCATGGTCTCCCGACCCACAGTCTCCTGGCCCATGGTCTCCTGACCATAGCGTCTTGACCCAGTGTCTTGGCCCATGGTCTCTTGGCCCACGGTCTCCCAACCCACAGCCTCCTGACCATGGTCTCCTGGCATGAATCAATGTGCCTCAACTGCTGGGCCAAGGGACATAACCAATCATAAGAGGTCTGTATGTGTGTGTCTTTCAGTTGTTGGTGTGATTGGTTATGAAGGGAAGTCACTGAAGGATAAAGAGATGAAAGGTTGACCTGTCATTGTTTTCCTTTAATATGGCGCCAAAAACTCAAGGGGAATTTCACTCTAATGACGTTAGTCGGTGCCTCAGTCCACTGGAACCGCTGTGACAAATAACCACAGACTGGGAGGCTTCAAAAGGACAGATGATTATTTCCACCATCCTGGAGGCTGGAAATCACGATCAGGGTGCCGGCATGGTTACAGGTACGCACACCCCATGTGAGGGCCTTCTTCCTGGTTCCTAAGAGTCACCTTCTTGCTGTTGCCTTCCTTGCCTTGGAAGGGGCATGGGAGCTCCCTGGGGCCGCTTTTGTAAGGACACCATCCCATCCCATGGGCTCTCCCTCTTCATACCATCATGATGGGGATTGGTTCTTCAACATGAATTCTGGGGAGACACATTCAGTCCATAGTACCCAGCAAGTGTATTTTGTTAATGTAACCACTAAATTCACACAGTGTCTGTCAACTCAATTCTGTGAGTCCTGTTGGATCTGAAATGCAGCAACAGGACAGACGTCATCTTAACTTGGCAGTGGTGTGAATCCATCAGGGGCATGCCCTCATTCCATGGAGGGTGGTGATAGCATGAGAACACCCTCAAAAGTGGCAG
The DNA here is from genome assembly GCF_003265705.2 of Callorhinus ursinus. Lineage (NCBI taxonomy): Eukaryota > Metazoa > Chordata > Mammalia > Carnivora > Otariidae > Callorhinus > Callorhinus ursinus. The sequence goes on from NW_027397098.1 coordinate 15,365,785, forward strand.
TGTAACATGCTCTTCAGAGCTACACGATGGTTTAAGACTGTAGGATCTGTATTTGAGACCTGTCTCCACCCCACACGATCTCAGGCAAGGCACTCAACTTCACTAAGCCTTAGTTTCTCCACTTATAAATTGGGGGTACAGAAGAGGGTTGGTGTGAGGCTAAATTAATAAGTGTAAAGCCTTTGTCGTCGTGCCTGGTACATAGTAGGTATGCAGGAAAACTGTATGTTAGTGTTATCTGTATGCTTCTTGACGCTTGGTTACAATAATATTCCCTGAATTTTTATTCTATTAAATTCTTATTTAACCTTATATAATAATTGCAATGCAGGGTATCTCTACTACATGCCAGGGATCTTTCACTTCTCACAGTAGCTCAGTGAGGTGGATGTGATTTTCTCTGTTTTACAGATAAGAACATTGATTTTGGAGAGGTCAAGTGGTCTGTTTACTGTCACCCAGCCACTGAGTGGCACAGTTGGAAATGGAATCCAAAGCTGCTTTTCCTCCTGCATTTGAGGAGTACCTTTGTTCTTGACCTCTTTAGTGTTACTTCTTTATTTGGTATTCAAATGGAGATGCATGATGGAATGCTCTTGGGGTCGTATGCTGCAAGATCCCATGGCACTGGAGTTCACCAAAGCACTGTGTGTGTGCATGGGTGGGGTCCGGGAAGGACGGGCAGGCAGGACCGTGCTGCCTATGCTGGTAAGAGACCCCCTTGCTCATGTGGGCGGCTGTCAATAGGGATGTTTCCGTGCATTAACTATGGCACATGCATCACTCTATTATAGGAACTCACTGCCGAAACTGTCTCCATTTCACAGTTCCCTAAAGGACCTTCAGTTTTGATGAAATCTTGCGCCTCTTTTATAAAAGAAAATAAAAGGTGATAACCAAAGTTTTGTAATCTGTGCACTTTGGCTTGTGTGACTAATTTCCCAGTGATTCTGAATTATCTGCAGGCAGAATTCCTTAAGATTGACATTCTGGGGCGCCTGGGTGGCTCAGCTGGTTAAGCGTCTGCCTTCGGCTCAGGTCACGATCTCAGGGTCCTGGGATCGAGCCCCGCATCGGGCTCCCTGCTCAGCGGGGAGCCTGCTTCTCCCTCTCCCTCTGCCCCCCAAACTTGTTCTCTCGCTCTTTCTGTCCCTTTCTTCAAATAAATGAAATCTTTTAAAAAAAGATTGACATTCTGTGTGATACCCAAAAAGACCCAGCGTAAGCACTGACATTTTCATGTAGCAACAGACACCTGAGTCCTTGGTGCTCACAGTCGCACTGCCTACCATGCCTCAGGGTAACAGCAGCAAGAATACCCACTTTGAGGACAAAATGTCATTGTCACAAGTTTCGTTATTGACTGTGAAGTGCTGCATGACGAAAGCATGATGTTCTAGCAATCTCTGTTTCCCACCCTAGCCCTGCCACCAGCTTTTGGAGTAGCAACCAGGCACGTGACCTCCCCAGTATTTGTTCCACATAGAAACATACTGGGCTCTCAGGATGTATTGGTCTGTGTCGTCCGAGCTAGGCAGTGGTAACAAACAGAGCCCCAGTCGCAGCACTGTGCTCTTCGTCTTGCACGGTCCAGGCCCATCGTCCGTCCAGGTGGCCACCTAGGCCACCTGCTGGCTGCTGTGCTGGGGAAAGAGAGAGTCTGACAGTCAAGTATTCCTCCCTCAGTTCCTCGGCCGGCCACAGCCCGTGGGACAGGATGCAGGAGGAAGGGCAAGAAAGGTATTTGCAAACAGTGCTATTTCCCACCGTGCTGGCCTTTCAAGTGCTCACTCTGTAAGGGTAGGCGCAATTGATAATTCAAGTATTGTATAAATGTAAGAGAGTATCAAAACACACTGTTGAACTAGAAAATTTGAATTTATAACCAAACTGATGAAGGGCAGGTAATAAGCCTTTTCTGTTCATCCGCCCCCCCCATCCCCAGCTCACAACCATGCAGGATAATACAGGTACAGACCTTCTTCATACTATTTATTCATCGAAAACCTCACAAATGTCGCAGAATGTCTGGGAACTGGCAGGTGGATGTTCTGAGTTCTTTGGCAACCATGAGAGGACACTAACGAATCACTCCTTCCTGCTTCCTCTCTCCTTACAGTCGGCTTCCCTCAATACCAGTCTTCAAAGCTCACTTTCCACTGGGATTAATTCACAGAAGGTTCTGTTTTTATTTTATTGAGTTATGCTCATTTTCAAAATTTCTACAGCAGAGTGCCATGTCAATATTTAGTAAACGTAAATTAAAACACTCAGAACGGAAAAGAACTAGAATAAGCACCTGGAGGATGGAGAAAATGGAGTCATACAGAACTTTAAAAACTTTTCAGTAATAAATCCAGAGGTAGAAGGACAGCGCGTCATCACTGGGTATTTCAGGCAGTGTACTGTCTCCTGGTGTATATGGCCTCATCCACAGGGCATTTTCCATGTTCTCAGCCTGGCACAACTCTCTGCCTTTCCCCTTTTCACTTCGTGGGCCCACTCTACGATAGCTGGTATAAGCAATTGTGGTCTAGTCCATTTTATTTAAAAAATGAAATGAAAAGCTATAGAAGTTGAAAAAAAGAGCAGCCCTTGGCTGGCATGGGTACTAAATTCAGGCTCACTTACTGTTAAGAGATTCAGGCAATTCTGGGCTGACCTGTGACATACATACTAACAAATTTTTCAATGAAGAAGTTCCATTTCTGGCACATGGTGAATTGGTGACCCAGATCAGTTTTATATCACAAACCCTGAAAGGTACCTAGAATATTTTTAGATGTCCTTTGAATTGATCTAAAGAGTACTTGGAAGACATTTCCAGTGGAGGATGATGATACCCAGATGCACTTGGCATTGGCTTCTGTGCTCACAGCATTTGCGGATCTGGACAACTCCTGCTTTGGTGTTCCAGCCTGGTGGCAGGGGGCTGAAATAAAGCCCAGGGCCCACTGAACGAGAAGAAACAGAGGACTGACCCCACAGAGCTGGGCCCAAAGGGTACATACGTGGCACTAGCAAATGGGTAAGGGGAACCCCGAGTTGTTGTGACTGAACCCTGGGCCTCACAAGGATTTCAGAGGACCTGGCAAAGCCGTCCTCCCCGAAGGAACGGATTTTCATGCCAGGCCTCAGAGAATCCCTACAAATAATTTTCCATGGAAAATGAGCAGCGTACTACAAAATATCATTAAACCCAAAAGAAAACAAGGTATTAGAGCAAGACCCAGCAGAAACAACAAATAACAGAAGTTGAACCACAAAGAGTTCAAATCCTGGAATTACTGGACACAGAGTACAACATAGTATTGTTTCCTCTGTGTAAAGAGGTAATAGACAGTCTTTAAATATACGCAGCAAAAGGAAGGAAGAAAATAAGGTACGATCAAGGAGATGACAAAATTCTAACCCAAAGTTTCTGATTCGAAAGAAGAAAGTAATCATTGAAAATGAAAACTGAACAAGCAGATTTCACACAGAATAGACACAGGTGATGAAAAGGAACTGCAATGTAGATGTGAAGAAATTATTCAGGATACAGCCTAGAAAAGCAGGGGAACATATAAAGAGATTTATTAAATTTCCTGTTTCAGATAGGAAATAGCACACTCAAAGGGTTTTTAAATGGATGGAGATTTTAAAAGAGACCGAGAGCAGGACCGTGGGCCAGTTAAAAAAACAGCAAAGGATGGCGAAGGGCCAGTTGAGTGGAAACTCCAGGAGTGTCACAGGCCCCGGGAGTGGGAGGGAGGGCCTCTCACAGACGGATGCAGCGCCGGGAGGGAGGGCAAGGGCAGCAAGCGCCCAGCCGTCTCTCCTCCCACCGCCACCAGGCCTGCCTTTGAGCTAACTCGACAGGGCTCCTGGTGACCCTGGCGGCAGGGTTCGCTTCCTGGGCTTGGGGCAGGTGTGTCATGGCGGGGGGCGGGGGGCGGGTGGAGACCCATAACACAAGGGTTAGGAGATACGAAGCCGACAGACTGAGAAGGCCAGTAGGATTGGGAAGATCAGTCACTGGGCTGGTAAGAGTTCCAGAAGGACGGGAGGAGCAAGGGAAGGAGGCAGCGTGCGAAGACTTCACAACTAAGATGTCCCCAGAGCCAACAAAGATGGCAATACACAGATTAACACTAGAAGTGCCGAGAGATTAATAAAAAATCGCAGTCAAATTGCAGAACACTAAAGACAAGAACAATATATTAAAAGCAACCAAAAGGGAAAAACCTGACAGCCTTGAACAGAGAGAGGTGACATGAAGTAAAAGGAAAAGGAAAAGAACCTTTTTAAACAAAAAGGTCCGGATTCAGAATGAGATAGCTAAGAGCTATGTTCAACCTATCTCTGAAGTAGAATCGCTTTCCCCAGATGTTTGCCAGCTGCTATGCTCCGGATGTTTGTGACCTCCACCAACTCCCAAAAGTCTCGGGTTGAACCCTTACCCCCAAGGTGATGGCATCAGGAGATGGAGACTTTGGGGGGTGACGAGGCCATGAGGTGGGGCCCCCATGACGGGATTAGTGTCCTTATGAAGGAGCCCCCAGGGAGCCCCCCCACCCCTTCCCCACGTGAGGACACAGAAGAAGAACCGTGTGTGTGGACCAGGAAGTGGGCTTTCACCAGACACCGAATCTGATGCCTCAGTGACCTCAGACGTCCAGCCTCCAGAGATGTCAGGAAGAAATACCTGTGGTTTACAAGCCACTCCATCTGTGGTGTTTCAGCAGCCCCAACGGAGTAAGTCACCAAGCCTACAAGGGAAAACAACTTCAGTTACTGTTGGATCCCAATTCAAAGACTAACAGATCTGGTTCTTTCCGCTCTGGTCTGAAACATAACTGCCTTATTAGCAATAATGAGCTTGGTATTGCTTATTTCTCTTCTTTTCCTTTGTAGACAAGTTATTTAACCTCCCTGGCCTCCTTTCCTTCATCTGTAAAATGCAAACGATAACGCCGATTCACCTATTCATCATAGGTAACTGTGACACAGTGCTCATAAAAGGAAAGTGGTGTTGTGTGCCCATGAAGACAGGCGCCCTGGGGGCGTAGGCACGGGGAGGAGAGCCCTCCACCACTGCCGGTTGCCTACCCTGAGCACAGGGCAGCTCAGTGGGGGCCCAGGGGCCGCAGTTCTGAAGACAAGCTCAGCTCATGTACTTCTCCTCGTAACTTTTTTTTTTTAAAGATTTTATTTATTTATTTGTCAGAGAGAGAGAGAGAGAGAGAGAGAGCACAAGCAGGAGGAGTGGCAGGCAGAGGGAGAAGCAGGCTCCCCGCTGAGCAGGGAGCCCGACGCGGGACTCGATCCCAGGACCCTGGGATCATGACCTGAGCCGAAGGCAGCTGCTTAACCAACTGAGCCACCCAGGTGTCCCTCTCCTCGTAACTTCTGAAAGCACCATGCCTAAGTAAGCAATTCAAGGTGTCCAGAAACCAGTCTGCTCACCGTAAAGATGTTTTGCTTCTTCCAAATCAATGCACGCCCAGGTCAAGGTATGTGTGGGCAGGGTTCCTTCTAACACTGAATGAAAGGCTTGAGATTCATATTATTTCTATTTAGACGAAAAGCCTGTTTGAGCTCTGAGACTACAGATGTTCCTCAACTTACGATGGGGTTATGTCCCAATCAACCCCTTGTAAGTTGAAAGTATCATAAGCTGAAAATGCACTTACTACACCTAACCTACCAGACATCACAGCCGAGCCCTGCCTGCTTTAAACATGCTCAGAACACTTCCATCAGCTTACAGCTGGGCAAAATCACCTAACACAAAGCCTATGTCACAATGAGGTGCTGAATATCTCATGTGATTCATTAAATACTGTATTGAACATGACAGAATGATGGTCTGGGTGCAGGAGGTTGTCCGTGTATCAGCTGTTACTCCCGTGATCACCGGGCTGACTGTGAGCCACTGTCCCACATCATCACAGACGATCGTCCTGCCGCTCACCCGGGACAAGATCAGAGAATTCAAAATTCCAAGTATGTTTTCTGCTGAATGTGGATTGCTTTCACACCACTGTGAAGTCAAAAAATTGTAAGTTGAACCATCATAAGTTGGGGACCATCTGCAGTGAAAAATAATTAAAAGCAACTTGAAGCTAACACATTATGAATCAGATAACATGCTCTGTATCTGATAGTTTCATAATGCTGCTTTTTTTAAAAAAGAATTTGTTCTTTTTTTAAAAAGATTTATCCATTTTAGAGAGAGAGGGAGGGAAATCATATGAGCAGGGGGAAGGACAGAGGGAGAGGAAGAGAGAATCCCAAGCAGACTCCCCCCGGTGAGCGCGAACCCAACATTGGGCTCGAACTCACAACCCTGAGATCATGACCTGAGCCGAAACCAAGAGTCAGATGCTCAACCAACTAAGCCACCCAGGTGCCCCACATAACGCTGCTTTTGAAAAAAGAAAGCAAGGTAGAACAGTGTTGGTATCTGTTCCATCACCACAGGGTCCTGGCTCCGGACAGGGATGGTGTGCTTTGCTGCAGAGAACTAGAGTATCGTGGAGCACTAGCTACAGTCATGATCCCCCTTAGAACTCACAGCCCTCCCACACCGTCAGCCTCTGTGAACGTGCTGAGCCCCTACAGTAGCTTAGCATCTTCTGTATCTATCCGTGTAAGAGACAGAGTTGAAGCAGAGTTTTATTTCCTTTTGTATGAAATTTCCAGGGAATTATCTTTGTTTATGTCAAGACCAAACATACCTGATTCCACTGGGCCATACTTTTAAATGCCTTAATATATTACTTAGTAATGACAATAAATTCACTTTTAATACGATGACCTAAGAATTTTAAAAGTCAATGTAAAAAAAGTTATTATTTTCTACCACGTCAAATATTTACTACATTTATTCTACAAAATATCAGCTTAAGGATGATTGCAATTATTTCAGAGCTTAAAGGGATTAGGAATACACATAGTGCCATCACACACCCCGGGGCTGTCACACATGAGTTCCTGGTGCTGATGTCCCACCTGCGTCTTGGGAGGAGGCAGCAGAAATTAATTTCAAATAGATTAAGTCCTTAAATGTAACACTTGTAACCATAAAAACCCTTGGCATAAATCTTGACAAGGGTTTTATGGATATGACACCAAAGCACAAAGTAACAAAAGCAAAAAGTGGCAAGTAGGATTGCATGAAACTAAAAAGCTTCTGTACAGTAAAGGGAACAACTAACCGAGTAGAAAGTGACCTTGTGGAAAGGGAGAGAATATTTGTAAACTATACCTCTGATAAGAGGCTAACATCCAGAGACTCATACTGCTCAACAGCAAAAAACCCAAACAAACTGATTTTTTTTTTTTTTTAGGTAACTGAATGGTTTTTCTTTTTTTAAGATTTTTTATTTATTTATTTGAGAGAGAGAGACAATGAGAGATAGAAAGCACAAGAGGGAAGGAGGGTCAGAGGGAGAAGCAGGCTCCCGCCGAGCAGGGAGCCCAATGCGGGACTCGATCCCGGGACTCCAGGATCATGACCTGAGCCGAAGGCAGTCGCCCAACCAACTGAGCCACCCAGGCGCCCCCCAAACAAACTGATTTTTAAAAGAGCAGAGCACTTAAACAGACATTTCTCCAAAGACACGCAGATGGCCAATAGGTACATGAAAAGATGCTCAGCATCACTCGTCATCAGGGAAATACAAATTGAAACCACAATGAGGTACCGCCTCACACCTGTCAGAACGGCTAGACCCCAAGAGACAGGAAATAACAAGTGTTGGCGAAGAGGCAGAGACAGGGGACCCTCGTGCACTGCTGGCGGGAATGCAAGCTGGTGCAGCCAGTGTGGAGAACAGTATGGAGGTTCTTCAAGGTGTTAAAAATAGAGCTACCCTGTGACCCAGCAATCCCACTACTGGGTGTCTGTCCGAAGGAAATGAAATCAGGACACAGAAAAGATATCGGCAGCCCCACCTTCATTGCAGCATATTCACCAAAGCACACAACCTAAGCGTCCATCAGTGGACAAGTGGACCAAGAAGATACAGCATATACATATACACGGTGGACAAGGAAGGAAATCCTGCCATTTGTGACAACATGGGTGGACCTGGAGGATATTATGCTGGGCGGAAGAAGCCAGACAGACAAATACTGCATGGTATCACTTGTTTGTGGAATCTGAGACATGAAACTCAAAGAAACAGACAGTAGGACGGTGGTTGCCAGGGGCTGTGGGTGGGGGAAGTGTGGAGGTGTTGTTTGAAGGGCACAGACCTTGGGTTATCAGATGAGTAAGTTCCGGGGACCTAACCCCCGGTGTGATGATTACCGTTAACAATGCTGTGTCACATACTTGAAAGCTGTAAGGGGTGGGTCGTCCACGTCCTCATCACAAGAAAGAGATGGTCGTTATGAGAGGTGAGGGAGGTGTCAGCACCTGGCACTGCTGTGGCAGGCCTTCCAGGACACACATGCGTGTGAAACCGTCGCTCAGGACACTGGAACCTTACACACGGTCGTATGTAATTATATCCCAGTACAGCTGGAAAACATAGAGGGAAATTCGGTGTTCTTCAAATACACTACCGTTCGTTGATCACAGCACAGGGGACTCAGTGAGTCGTGCTGTAAGACTGTGCTCTGTGGCAAGGGACGGGAACCCTACTCAGCACGGGCAGCACTGAGCAAAGCACATGGCTGCATTAGACCTGAAACCAATAGAACACGGTATGTCAACTATACTCCACTTCAAAAAATGGAAAACAATCAAGAGGCAAGAAGTAAAAAAAAAAAAAAAAAAAAAAAATCAAGTTTATGAGGCCAATTCCGAGTGACTAAATGTCAGTGGGAGGCCAAGTTCCTATGTCAATTATCTGTCCTTCAAGAATCTCATTGTGCACATGAGAAAGTGAGTTCTGCAAACATCCAGTGACAGGCCTAACCTCAGCTAACTGCAGACCACACCTTCTGGGTCCCGATCCACCATCTGTCTCGCACTGCACCAGACTGGCCTTGATTTCGTTACTTCTGTCCCCACGGGCTGTGATCTGGGGATGAGAGGTGGACAAACTACTCACCGTTTCATGGGATCCCTTCTAGTTATTCCTGTCTTATATGTGAGAAAACAGCATTTCCTTCATTTCCTCAAATGCAGCATTTTTGTATTTGAAAATGTCAGTAAGGCTGGGCCCCCATGACAGGGTATGTGAAATTCTAGGACACTCTTAGGAAATTTAGTACGTTATCACTTCAATTCAACAAATATTTATAAAATACCAACTGTGTGGCTGACACTGCACTAAGCACTGGGAGGACATCCACATGGGCAACTAAAACAAGTGACAGCCCCTGGTGGATGCTAATAACCCAACTAAGTCAGGAGATTTATGTAAATACACAAACCAGCAACTCTATTGCAAACCATCGCCAATTAACAAACTTGCTATTTTCTCCTTGGCTGCTGGGAACCTGGAAAAATAATCTGCATGTGTTCCCAGTTTAAATGTCAGTCCCAGGTCTAGCGCCCCACCCCCCACCCCACTATGTTCCCATTTGGTAGGACCATGTCACAGCTTTCCCAAACCCTTCGGTGACAGGTGGGAGAACCGCGCACATGCTCATGACAGGCAACACGGGTGTGTCCGGACCCTGCCAGGCCGCGTTCCAAGCGCTTCACGGACATCAACTCCTTTAATCCTTACACCCATTGCTAATCTCATCTAGGTAGGTATCAATATGACATTTTACAGTTGAGTCAGACTATATCTTTTTGGACCTTTGAAAACAGAAAACATGGTCATGGCCTCCGTGCCGCTATCTGACCAGGGGAGTAGGTGACGGTAGTCGCCTACAGATAGTGTGCGTGCCAGGCACTGAGCTTTACATAACTTACTTCTAATAATTTATCACAGTAATAGTCACAACCGTCCCCCAGGAGAGGTTTTGTTATTCCGCATGTAGGGACCAGGAAGCGGAGTGGACTTTCTCCATTCCACTGCAGGCGGAACCCAGTGACGTCTGCAGGAGCAGCTGGTGGGGGAGGAGGCAAACTCCCGGGAAAAACCCATCCCGCCAGCACTTCTGACCCACGCTCGCTTGCACAGGACGACCGGTGGTTTGGCGCAAGCATGCGGTGTGGTTTCCAAGGGTTCGCTGAGTCATCGTCCCAGGATCTCCACCAGCTGCCCGTCCCGTGCACCTCCTCACAGTGTTTAGGGACGGAGCGGGTGTTTGCTGTTCCCAACCACCTCGGCCACACCTTCACACAGCAGGTGTCGTGTCTGACCAACCATGTGGAACCGCCTCATTCCTCCTGTGCTCCAACCTTGCTACCCACCTTGTTTGCCCTACAGGTTAGTCCTCTGAGATGGTGGGTGTTCACGGGAAGTTGTGTCCAGTTAGGTTCATCTTTTGGAGTCTGAGGCTGTGATGGCACCAGAAGCCTGGCTTAGCCCGACAGCCCAAGGACCAGGCAGCAACTAACTATTCACCCTTCTTAGTCATCCTGAGAACCCCTGGTTCCAGGCTATAATCTTGCAGCTAGAAGTCACTTGTTTGCATGTTTCAGATTTGAAATTTAAAAACCAAGGCACATATTAGGATGTGCTACAGTCACACTGGTGGTGGCCCATGTGTCAGAGTCTGGCAAACGGCCACAGGATATGTTCTGGGGACACCCGGGAACCCCCAACCTGTGTGGAAGCGGCCTTCACAGACTTCCGGGGAAACCTCAGCCTTTCTGATGGAAGTCTTGGGATTTGCTGCCCAGGAAGCAACAATGTCCCAGCCATAAGGAAACAGAAATTCAGGATGTGGCTATCACAACAATCTGGTATTAGAAACACTCCTTTTGCCAACAATATCAACCACACACATCAGTGTACCCCACGCATCACCAACCCTGCCTTGTAATGAGCGACATATTGTGATCTGTCGTCTTGGTTTTGGCCACAATCTGAGTCCCCTATAAATTTTAGAATTAAAGAGATGATGTGCTCACTGGGAAGAGCAGCAGGGCATGCTCGCAAGGGCTCTTTGGCTGGTCTCCACAGACCGCACAAATACAAGATGCCCCGTAGCTCAGCCTCACACCAAACCTCAGAATGAGAAAGGCACGTGCTCTCCCCAACCCTTGGACCTTGAGGGTTGTGCGCAGAGCGAGACCGAGAGTGCGGTGACCAGCAATGGCTCCCCTCCCATTTCTTCTCTTTCCTTCCATCATCCACTTGCCTCCACCAGATGTGGGTGCAGGGTATGTGACGTTCCCAGCAGCTGACTCTTAGCAAGGGCGTGCTTCATGCAGGCCAAGCGCACACATGATTGCTCAGAAGCCCCTGAGCAAACTGTGGGAATGCCCCTCTGGAATCTACCATTGCTCACGACCAGCTTCACCCCTCCGGATCCCCAGGCTTCTAAGTAGGTGGACCTTTCACCTTTAGAGTTACGGGCCCTTTGAGAATATAGTTGAGCTATGGACTCTCAGAACAATGAAAATGTGCTTCTCACTATGTATTTTTGCAAACAATTTCAGAAGGTTCACGGACTCCACCCTCCTGACTCATCCCCTCCCCCAAATAAACAAAGGCCCACCTTTGGACAGCCAAGGTCCTGGGCGTTTGGAACTTCCTTGGACAGTGACTAGGAGTAAGGATGTCTCAAACACTGTTTTCTGGCCCCCTTCAAATGCTAATGCAATCTCCAAATTCTCACACTTAGTCATAGCCATACGACCCTGAATTTCTAAGTCCAAGAAAGTGGGTGATGTGATTTTGTTGAAATTTGTCATAAAGACCAGCATTTCTGAGGACGACATGAGGCTGACAGGGGGGGACAGACCTTTTGTGCAGTGTGCAGCAATGGCAGATGTGCTTGGCCTTATTGATGGGATCAGAGATGAGAAAAGAGCAGGACAGGGAGGGTGGTCAGGGAACCAGCTCCATGTTGGTGAGGTGACACCCACCATAACACAGCCACCTTCACACAGCCTCCGCCAGGTCCTTCCTTCTTCCTGTTTTTCTTACGGAGTCATGAACACATGGACATGCAGGGGCAAATACACTGTGCACCCCTGTACCCACCACCCATCAGGGGTGCCCAGGGCACCTTCGGGCTGAGAAACCAGGGGCTTGTGAGATGCCCTCCTCTGGGCACATCCGGCACGTCTGGGCAACAGGAAGGAGGAGAAGCCCCTCCCTGGGCAGAAGCAGAGAGTCCAGCCAGGGGCCAGAGTGCAGGTGTGTGGGGGCGGGGGAGGTACTGTGAGAGCAGGGGCGTCACACGTGCATGAGGGCCAGGTTCAGACCCTGGTTAAGAAGCAGGAGGGCTCCGTTGCCCAGGGGAGGAGGGTCTAACATTTGGATGTGGCACATCTGGGACAGGAAGCCGTAGGCAGCCCCAGCTCTGTTCAGGGCGAAGCTCAGAATGCGGGTTGGGGAGGTGGATTGGAGAGAGCGTCTCGGGGGAGAGAAGAAGGCGGGACAGAGACCCCTGACAGCGTGGCAGGGGTCAGGGGCCGGCAACAGAGGAGGGCCCTGCAAGGAGGCCGTGATTCCCGTTCCTGCTCTAGTCTCTGCGTGGGGACAACGGGACTCACAGCGACCAGCACTGTCCCACAACCACACACAACAGGGGACGTTTCTGGAAGTTTTTCTGGAGACTCCCCTCCTGGTGTTGCAGAGAAAGTCTTCTTCGGTGTGAACTGAATCCCAGCCGTGAACGAATCTGCCGTGGGCGCGGGACAGGCGTGTGTGTGCCGGCAGCAGGGCCTGCAGACGGGAACCCAGCCTGGGTAGCGAGCGGCAGGTTCGGGTGCTGCCCACTGGCCCTCCTGCCAACTCCTGAATGCAGTCTGTAGTGGGCTCTGCCTGTCCCTCCCGCACGTGGCCTGTAAACATCACCGAGGGTTCTTCCACACGGCATTGCTGAAGAGAGATCAGGGACAACTGCTGGGCCCACTCAGAACAGCTTGCGGGCCCGTGGCCGACGACACTGTCACGGTGGGCTCCGACACTCGTTTCCAGTTCCTCTACCCTGGGTGCCTGCTGGAGGACGGGTGGCAACCCGGCCTCCTCACCTCCTGCAGCAACCACAGGGGCTGTGTGAGGCCCCACGCCGAGCCGGGGACACAGACAAGGCTCCATGAGCACACCGTCCATGCACCGTGCTTCTCACTCACTTCCCTGGGCTGGTGCACCAACACACCCCGCCTTCCAGCACCCTGCGAAGTACCGCCATCGATTCCTTCCTACCAAACGATGCTTTAAAAACTCAGTAGATACCAGATGTTCTGCTCCAACGGCGCCCTGGGGCCACACGGCGCACAGTACAGCTCTCTCTGCAGCACCCGGAGGGTGCGTCTGGGTCCATGTTCTCCGGGAGAGGAGCAACTTCCAGACAGGATCCAAAGGGAAAGCAGGTCTCCCCGCCCCGCCCCAGCACTGACCTGGTACTGCTGTGTCTCCAAAGGGCATCATTCAGTTTCACTGTCTCGGGCTGGACGTCTCTGACCAAGCAGGGAGCAGATGGGACACTGGTAAGAGAAGCGGACTCGAGCCCAGCACCTCCCATCGGCCAGCAACTCGGCCCGAGTCCGCCTCCTGCTCGGTGAGCCACCAGGCCAAGACCTACTGTGTGCCACTGCAGAGCGTGCACATGCTTGCCCGCTGCCCAGGACGCGGTGTGTCTGCAGACTTCCATAGCTTTTGTAAGGACTTAGTTTGGAGCATGAGGAAAAAGCACAGAAAATGACATAACCATTAACAAGACAAAATGGTAAACAGTGGGTTGATTCAGTAGAGTTTGGATATCAAGGCCTATTGATTGAGTTACTTTATTTAAAAAATCTGCATTGCATACCCCACTGTGCCTGGCATATTGGTGGGTGAGCTCAGCAGAGTAGTGGCCCCAGAGCGTCCCCACCCTCATCCTGTCTAACCCCTGGGACCGTGCGCGCATCATCAGACTGTGGCAAGGGGAGCTAAGTTGAAGGTGGAATGGAGGTTGCCAACCGGCTGACCTGGAGGCCTCCGCGGGGTGGGCTCAGGAGACCACAAGGTGCTTGGAAGGGGAAGAGGGTGGCAGCAGGGTGGGCGTCAGACACAGGCCGCGTGAGGGCTCGCCCGGCCACTGCCGGCCGTGGAGATGGAAGGCACCAGGCCGCCCTCAGAGGCTGCAGAAGGCAAAGGAGGAGACCCCTCCCAGATCAGCCTGAAGAACTGGAAGGTACCAAGCCTGTGTTGTTTTCAACCTCATTTGCAGCCATTTGCCACGGCAGCAACAGAAAACTAACACACCAGCGGGTTCATCCACTGAGTCCAACTGCCATCTCGCTGAAGAAGAAACAGATAGGACATGGCTCTGGACCTGGAGAGACAAACGTGTGGGAGTTGTCATGCTTACACACACATGTACTCGCCTCTGGACAGGGTTCATATGCTGTCTGAGCAGAAGGGAAGCATTAGCACGGAAGGAGCAAAGGCAGCGTGGAGCAGGAACCCCTGTCCCTTCCGTGTGACCGCTGAGGGCAGGTCCCCGAAGATGGGGACGTGGGAGTTGCCTCTCAGCCGGACGCTGTGGCTGGTGTCCCCTCCACTGTCCGGAGGGAGAGGGGATGGCCACAGCACCTTCCTCTTCCCACTCTCACTGAGGGTCAGCCCAAGGGGCCACGTGCACTCCGAGTGGCCAGTGCGGTTCACCTGTGCAGGGAGGTGGGTGCCCTCGGCCGCCCTGTGAGTGGGGACTCCCCCCGGGGTTGGCTGTGGCCACGGCCATGCTAGGATCCCGCCCCACGCCCACAGTTTTAATGGCTTTGAATTCTTTGCTAGATGAGGCAATGCCAGCCGGGGGCTTTGTGGAAAACATCAAAGTTGTCATCGGGAAATGTGCCCATTACACTTCCAATTTTATGTATTATAATTTTTAAACCTTAAATTCAATTAATTAACATACGATGAAGTATTGGTTTTAGAGTCACTGGTCTGTGATTTATCAGTCTTACATAACACCCAGTGCTCATTACATCAAGTGCTCTCCTTCATGCCCACCACCCAGTTACCCCGTCCCCTCACCCCACTTCCCCTCCAGCAACCCTCAGTTTGTTTCCTAAGATTAGGGTTTGTCTCCTTCTCTGGTTTCGTTTTATTTTTCCCTCCCTTCCCCAATGATCCTCTGTCTTGTTTCTCAAATTCCTCATATCAGTGAGATCATATGATAATTGTCTTTCTCTAATGGACAGATTTTGCTTAGCATAATACCCTCTAGGTCCATCCATGTCGTTGCAAACGGCAAGATTTCATTATTTTTGATGGCTGCATAATATTCCACTGTGTGTGTGCATGTGTGTATACCATATCTTCTTTATCCATTCATCTTTTTTTTAAAAAAAGATTTTATTTATTTATTTGACAGAGAGAGACACAGCAAGAAAGGGAACACAAGCAGGGGGAGTGGGAGAGGGAGAAGCAGGCTTCCCGCAGAGCAGGGAGCCCGATGCGGGGCTCAATGCCAGGACCCTGGGACCATGACCTGCGCCGAAGGCAGACGCTTAACGACTGAGCCCCCCAGGTGCCCCTATCCATTCATCTTTATCCATTGTTTAGTTTGGCTATTGTGGACACTGCTGCTATAAACATCAGGGTGCAGGTACCCCTTCGGATCCCACTGTTTGTATCTTTGGGGTAAATACCCAGGAGTGCAATTGCTGGATCGTATGGTAGCTCTATTTTCAACTGTTTGAGGAACCTCCATACTGTTTTCCAGAGTGGTTGCACCAGCTTGCATTCCCACCAACAGTGTAGGAGGGTTCCCCTTTCTCCACATCCCCGCCAACATCTGTCGTTTCCTGACTTGTTAATTTTAGCCATTCTGACCGGTGTGAGGTGGTATCTCATTGAGGTTTGGATTTGTATTTCCCTGATGATGAGTGATGTGGAGCATCTTTTCATTTGCCTGTTGGCCACACACTTCCAACTCTAACAACCCTGTTTTCAGATCTAATTTGGAATGTGAGCAAACGTGGATTGGACTGGGGCTCTGAAGTGACAGGCCTGTTTTCCCGAAGCCCCGGGCCAAACCTGTCAGCGGCACTTCGGAAGCCTCCCTGCGGCTTGGTCTTTGGACTCTTGTCAGCACCCCCGCCCCCCAAAAAAACCTTCCGGACCTTTATCCTGCAGCCACCCGAGTCCCGGACTCCACTCGGTGCTCACTGCACAAAAATCAGACTGAACCTGCCAAGGTCCTGAGTCTGGATGGCACCTGCAGAGAGGGGTCGGTCCGGGTTTCCATTCTGCGGGGCCCATCCGACCCGCCACGCCCCCCGAAGACGCTGGGGTGCTCTGGCGTGGCGTGCTCCCCCAGCTCCCCCCTCCCGTGGGAGTTGCAGCCTGGCAGACGTGCGGCCGCCCGGGCCTGAGGAGGAAGACGCGGGCCCGCACCCAGGCGGCCGCCCCCGCGCAGATGCGTCCTGATGTGAAGGGCCGGGGCCGCGCAGGAGGTGGCAACTCGCGCCTCGCCCGGCCCCTGTACTGAACCTTTCCTGCTTGTTGGCGGAGGAGCAGAGCGGTCCGCGCAGACTGCGCCCGCCGCCCGCGTCAGCCCAGCGCCCAGCAAGCACCTGCCGCGCTCTCCTCTGACGCCCTGCGCGGGTCAACGTCTCCGCCAGCGCACACTGCGGCCACAGAGCAGGCTGGCAGTGGGCCTTGGAGTGCTCCACAGCGCTCCCCTGCCAATACTGTCTTGTAAAAATAATAGATTGTTGAAGAGAAAACAACAGCGTATCACAGGGTAACGTAGCCACCTCAGAACACGGACGCGAGAGCGAACACGGGGGTGAAATAAGGAAGTGACAGGCGGACTCCAGGCGGGTCTCCAGAAGGGGAGGTTCAGGCGGGGCGGGGGGGGGGCGGTTGGTGCTGGGCCAGGACGCGAGCCAACTCCCCAGGACTGTTCCTGGCAACGGCCGGGGTGTGACGCACAGGCTTTCCTGCCCTGTTTTAACCCTGATGCCCGGGCCCCCGCCGGACACAGCCCGACCAGGGTTTCTTGTATGAACCCCCCGGGGGCCCGGCGCGCCTCGGGCTTGGGGTGTGGGTAAGTGCTGCGGTTGGGGTTTGCACACAGTGAAGGGCGGAAGGCGCCGTCGTGACCCATCTCCAGGTGCCACCACCTGCGCAGATGTCGGCATGCCAGCCGGCTCGCGGAGGGGGGTCGGGGCACCACCCCTTCCATCGGCCTCTGCGCCCACCTTATTCGTCACGCAGTGGGTATGAATATGGCCCCGTAGGCTCCGTCCTGGTGTGGATGCCGGCCCCAGGTCTACACCCCGGGGTGTGGGAATGCAGGTGGGCTGTGAGCGCAGCGCTGCCCCTCCTATGGCAGAGTTACTGTAAAGCGTGTAAAATCTCAGTCATCACTGGCGGTTGATCACACAGATAAAATCTTAGTTACATCAGTTACATACATGTATAGTCAAAAATAATTTACACTGGTTTCTTCATACTTTTTAGAAAAGTAGTTACCAGATCGGCAATGAGCCATGTGGCTCGCGTTACATTCCCGTGGGACAGCGCTCACCCTTCCGACCAGGACCCTACGATAGTCTGGCTGGCTTCTGCCCCCCTCCCCGCCCCACGCTTGCCCAGGCTCCTCCTGCTCGTGAGAACCGGTGAGTGCCCTGCCCACGCCCGGCCCCTGGGCGCGGGGCTGCATCCACCTGCTCTCCGTGCACAGACGTACACGGTCCTGGACGGTTCGGACGCCATCTTCCTGATACACATTTGCTCCTTGAAGGAGGGACAGTAGCTGATTCACAGCCCGGCTCTGGGTTTGTGTGAGTCAAGACACATTCACCGATGGAAGAAATGAGGCACCAGGGACCTGACTGGGAAGACACACTAAAAGGAGCTGTAGGTCCTGTCAGTTCTGTCTGTGTGTCTGCTCATCAGAGGTTCTGACTTTGTGACCAAGAGGCCAGGAGCGAAGGGCTGCCGTCGGAGCCTGCTCCCCACCAGCATCCGCAGAGCCTTCAGTGAGCTCTTTGCTTCTCGGTGCCTCAGTGTTCTCCTCATGAAATTACAAATAAAAGCACCCAGTGGGGCAGGAAGAAAAATGCCGTCCAAAGATGTCCACGTCCCAACCCTCAGAACCGTTCGTGTTACCTTATATCACGAAAAAGGATGTGTTTGAGGTTACAAGAATCCTGAGATGGGGAGATTGCCCTCAATTCTCTGGGCCTAGTCGAATTATGCCAGTTCTTGAAAGCAGGGACTTCTTTCCCCACCATGTCCCGGAGACATGGGACCACAGAAGGAGGGTCTGAGAAAT
Organism: Callorhinus ursinus; assembly: GCF_003265705.2. NCBI lineage: Eukaryota > Metazoa > Chordata > Mammalia > Carnivora > Otariidae > Callorhinus > Callorhinus ursinus. The sequence continues at coordinate 15,384,073 of NW_027397098.1, forward strand.
GAGGCAGTGCTGTTTTAGAAGATGGAGGAGGGGCCACAAGCTAAGGAATGTGGAAGCTTCTAGAAGCTGGAAAAGGCAAGGAACAGATCTCCCCACTGGAACCTCCAAATGGAACCAGCCCTGCTGACACCTCAATTTTAGCCCAGTGCGACCCATTTCAGACGACTAACAGACATGATAATAAATCTGAGTTCTTCCAAGCGACTGAGATCCTGATCTGTTGTTGGCAGCAGCCTGACGCCTGTAGCCTGCCCATGGGACTGTTGTGTTGGTGGAGATCACAGGTGCCAAGTGCTTAGTTAAAGCAGCACACGTTAGACAGTGTTTTAGATGCTCACACATGTACACATACAGGTTTCTCAACCTTGGCACCACTGACGTTTTCGGCCGGAAACTTCCTTGTTGTGGGGCTGTCCTCTGCACTGCAGGATGCTGAGTAGTGTCCACAGTCTCTGTCCACTGGATGCTTATAGCCCTAACCCTCCCACCCCAGGTCTGGCAACCAAAACTATCTCCAGACGTCGCCAGATGTCCCCAGCCAGGCAAAATCACCCACAGCTGAGAACCATAAATACATGTATTAGCTATTGTTGTTATTTACAATACCAACAACACGAAAGGCACTATGCTTGGTGATGTAATTTGATTTCCTTTGCTAGCAATCACAACTTAAAAATTTTGTGTGTGAGCGAGCTTACAATTATCAATGCCCAGAATTTGGTAATATTAACCATTGTCTGACTGCAAACTAGATTGTGACCTCCAGGTCAGCTGATAAATCCATGCTCTGTATTTCAGTATACCTCACAGTAGCTAGAACAGTGCTGGGTCCATAAAATCATAGAATTTAGAGATTTAGAACTGGAGAGGGTCTCTCTGATGATTTTATCCTACCATGATAAACAATCACTAGATACTGGATGGATGGATGGATGGATGGATGGATGGATGGATGGATGGATAGATGGATAGATGAATGGTTGGATGGGTGAGTGGACGGATGGATGCTGGATAGATAGATGGGTGAATAGATGGATGCATGGATGAGTGCATGGATAGATAGATGGATGAGCGAGTGGGTGCATGGAGAGATGGACAGGCAAGCGGGTGCATGGATGCATGCATGGGTGTATGGATAGATAGATGGATGGGCGACGGGGTGCATGGATGCTTGGATGTGGATGTATGAATAGATAGATGGATGGGTGAGTGGGTGCATTGATAGATGGTTGGATGGGTGAGTGGATGCATGGATAGATGGGCAGGTGAGTGGGTGCATGGATAGATGGAATGGTGCATGGGTGGATGAAGGGATGAAATATCTAACAGCCTAAAATGAAGTTTTGAGATATTCATGGGATTTTTAAATTTGTAATTTTAATCCTTTCATTAGAATTCAACCCTCTCTCTTTTTCTTCTCTCTTTTCCTCTCTTTGCAAGCAATAGATAATAGAAAAGTTGGCTGAGTTAAATTTAACCTGAGTTAAATACTGATGTTTGAGAACTCCTCGTTGGATAAGACCAGAACATCTCAGTGGTAAATTACATGTAACATTGCGGGATGTCATGTATCCTTCAAGTTCATTAAATACACCAGGTATCTCACCAGCACAGGCCCATCTAGACCCCCAGAGGGGCAGGTGAAGGGTAAGAGGTTTTTCACAGGGTCCTGGTGTGGCACAGATTCACCTGTAGCTCATCTGTCAAACAGAACAATGGTGATGACAAGAGGGAGGGATTGAGAAACTTTGGGTGATTCAGGACTAATTCATAGGCTTGGCACACTAGAAGAAATGATGATCAAAAATATAGCCCCTAAAATACAAATGGTGTGGCTTCTCAAAATAGTAGGCAATGGAATCGTTCATACTGAAGCACAAGAGAGCCAAACAAACGGATTCTCCTAATTTCTGTTATTTTGTGTGTTGCTACTACTCCTCTGGCCTTGCCCCCATTCCTAAATTGGATCTATCATAACCCCCAGGTCCAGACTGTCACTACTGTCATCCCCTTGAGTGTAAATAGTACTCTCTTCAGAAAGCAGTCTAGGCTGTGGGCCTCCCACAAGGTGGTCACCGTGGACGGGGGCCTCCCTGTAACCCTGCCACAGACCCATCCCTGGCACAGCCATCTCCCAAGAGATGTTAGTCAAGTAATTAACTAATTAATCAGTGACATATTGTTATTTAATCAGTTTCCATCTTCACGTGGGACAAACCTGAAGCCCAGAGATGGTATGGGACTTGCCACACAGCTAGTTACTGTCAACCCACAGGTTCAATCTCTGTCTCTTCATGACCAGGCCAACCCTTTTACACCTGAGGATCCTCAAAAGCAGGGGCTTGTCCTCTCCTGGTGCAGGGAGCCTATGGAATGAGGCTGGGGCCCCGTGGTGTCTCATTGGGCCGTTGGACTCACCGTCCCTGAGTATTGGAGGAGTCTCTGGTTTATTAAAAACTTCTGAGTGATTTAAGCTTCCTGTTCCATTTACAGGAAGCCCTCAGATGAGCTGCTATGGCCCTATGTCTGTCCCAGGTTCTAAGTGTCAGGGCTGCTCCTTTGGGGTCATGGAACAGGATTTCCATTCCTGACTTGCACAGAACAACCCCAAGGATGAACAACAGGTAGCTCACAGCTAATGCTCCCAACACAGATGTGTTCATTTAATATGTGTTTATTTCATACTAACATGCTGGGCACTGTCATAGGCTCTGGGGCCCAGAAGTGAGCCATCAGAAGCCCACACAGTGGAATATTACACAGCCATAAAAAGAATAAAATCTTGCCATTAGAAACGACATGGATGGACCTAGAGTGTATCATGCTAAGCAAAATAAGTCAGAGAAAGACAAATACCATATAATTCCACTTATATCTGGAATCTAAAAAACAAAACAAAAACAGAAAGAGGCTCATGGTTACAAAGAGCAAACAGGTGGTTGCCAGAGAAGAGCAGGTTAGGGGAGAGGGAGAATAGAGGAAAGATAGATGGAAGGCACAAACACCCAGTTGTAAAATGTAAGTCACACGAGTGGAAAGGACAGTATAGGGAATAGGGCAGGAAAGAAAATCCTGTGACTTTAATGAATTCCTTTATTAGTTCTAATGTTTTTTGGTGGAGTCTTTCAGGTTTTCTACAAGCAGTATCATGCCATCTGCTAATAGTTACACTTTCTACTTCTTCCTTGCTGATTTGCCTGCCTTTTATTTCTTTTTCTTGTCTGATTGCTGTGGCTAGGAGTTCCAGTACCATGTTGAATAAAGTGAGAGTGGACACCCTTGTCTTGTTCCTGATCTCATTGGAAAATCTCTCAGCTTTTCACCATTGAGGATGATGGTGGGTCTCTTGTAAATGGCCTTTATGATGTCGTTCCTTCTGTACTCTGTTGAGAGTATTTATCATGAATGGGTATCGACTTTAAAGCTTTCTCTCTGTAACCATTGAGTACGATTCTAGTTGTAGGTTTTTCTTATATGGGCCATGTTGAGAAAGTTTCCTTCTAGCCCCAGTTTATTGAGTGTTTCCATCATAAACGGGCATTGAATTTTATCAAATTCTTTTCTGCATTAAGATGATCATGTGGTTTTTTTTTTCCTTCATTCTATTAATGTATCATATTCCACTAATCAATCTTCATATGTTGAACCATTCTTGCAATCTAAGGACAAATGCCACATGGAAATGGTGTGTGATCTTTCTAATATGGTGCTGAATTCAGTGTGCTAATATTTTGTTGAGGATTTTTGCATCAATATTCATAAGAGATGGTGGTCTATAGTTTTCTTCCAATGTCTGTATCTGGTTTTGGTATCATTATAGTTTAATAACTTTCAATTTTTTTAATCCTGGCCCTTTAAAATAAATTCCAAGGATGAGGAGAATATACCTTTCTACATAACTAAATTTGGTGTACTCTGGAATAAATGCAATCACCTACCTAAATGTACTTATTAAAAAATATTTCCCATTCCTAGTTTTGTAACACCTTGGAATATCACTTCAGTTATTTCAAAGGGTTTCAACATATCTTCCAAAAGTTTCTGAAGTTACACTTAATTTAACTTAATTAAAGAAGTCCTCTTAGGGACGTAATATTGCAAAAATTATACAATAAAGATGGGTATCAAATTTCAGGTTTCCTTTTGATGATCATTGCTTACCCCAAAACATTTCCTTTTTAAGACCCATGTCATACATTTTGATGCTTAAACCCAAATCTGAATACTGTTTACTACAAACATTATGCAGAACTATTCTTTTTCTAAAAGAATAAGTTGCTTCTATTATGTAGTTGCAAAACACCTGAACAAAAGTAATTTGCACCTCCATTCCTCTCTAAAGTGTATTCTTTTTGCATGTCTATGTACTTCCTATAAGTTTATAAAATTTTATAACATTTTTTATATTAATATAGCCACACAAGCATTTTTAAAAATTAGATTTCGCATGGTGTGTCTTTCTCTGTCATTTATTTATTTATTTATTTGTTTTGGTGGGTAGTGATGTGGGAAACAAAGGCAGAAGAGAAATTTTCCTTCCTACCTACAGTGCATTGACAAGTCCTTGGAAGAGGCAGAGTGACCTTCCTCTAGGGACTCAGCTGCATCGAAGTTAATACTTTGTTAAGGGCAAACAAAAGGCAACTGTAGCCTGACCCCCCAGGATCCTGGGAGTCTACTTTAACATATAAAAATTCCTTTAGAAAAATCCTTTATCCCTAAACCCCTCAAGATGCGTGTTGGCAGTCACCCCCCTCCCCCTAAGCATATGGCCCTCCGATATACATCTGAAGGGTCTCATGGCTAAGGTCTTACTAGACAGTAATACATAACTTTTCCCAACAATACTAGCCCCCTCAACGTCCTGGAAACCTTGTTTCCAAAAATTCCTTAGAGACACGCTATCCCCAACCCCCTCCCAACTTGAAAGTATATCACAGGCCACTCCTCACGACCCCAGTGCGGCTCTTTCTGCTCATGGGTCCCGGCCCCGTGCTTTAATAAAACCACCTTTTTGCACCAAAGGCATCTCAAGAAATCTTACTTGGCGTCGGCTTCGAACCCTATTGTCTTTCCTATGTCAAGCAGCAAAGCAAGGTTTATTGGGCGATAGCAAAGTGATTGTACAAAGATCCAGAGGCGGGAGGGGACCCAAGAGGGTTGCCACCAGTTTCTAAGTCTAGGGGTTTTTATGGGCTTGTTAGCGGGCTGTTTTCATCTGATGAACCCTCCCTGCGCCTGTCATCAGGCAGGTTTTTGTCACCTATCTTGACATGGGAAAGGGTGGAGGGCTCCTTCCAGAGTGGCGTAAAATCTTTTTAAGGGTGGTTCCCTCTTAGGGCGGGGCCCTGTGTCCCTGCCTGCCTGCCTGCCAGCTATCCTTCATCACCCCCCCCCCTTGAAGAGGTAACCCTAACTACTTCCTGCTGCTCAGGGCATTGGACGGGGCAACACTCAGGGTGCCTCTCATCCTGATCTATCAAGGGGTCCCCTGTAAGTCTGGTTTGACCCCCATGTGAGTCTTGATCTGAACCACAGTTTGGAGTTTGATGACCTTTATTCAGGAAGATATAAAGCAGCTTAAGGTCTTTAGGAGGTAAGACCCAAAGCACAATGCAAGACCAAGTACAGCCAGGCGTCCGGCGAGAGATAGAGGCTATCTTAGTGAACCACCCACGTACTGTATGGAGAAGGGTGGGTGGAAGGAATGCAATAGGATTATGATTTTGAGGGGATATAGGGAAAGTAACCTGCGTCCTCTCACTTCCAGACCATGAGACTTAATATCTCTACCTCAGAGACCTGTGGGGCCCTCAGGCATTAAGAAAGACTGAGAGAAAATTAGGTCTCCCGGGTGCATCCCAGAAGGTGAGAAAAGAATTTGGCTATGGGTTGGCCAGTGACTCCCTTAATGACAACACTGTGGTTAAACAGTTGGCCCGGGGCCGAGAGTAGCACAGAAAAGGTGGCTCCAGTATCAAGAAGGAAATTGACTGGTTTTCCTTCTGTTTTCGAAATTGCCTGAGGCGCTGGGTTCCCCGTGGTGGGCTGTTTTGGAGGAACCACCAGGGAGAGCCCCGGTCCCCATCAGTCCCGATCAGGGGCACTGGGCATCTGAACCCTCGCAGACGGAGGTCCCCAAGGGCATTCAGATTTCCAGTGACCCCCACAAGCGGGATAAGGTTCCAGGGCCTTGGTTTTTGTCACTGGGGACATTCTCACTTCCTGTGTCCTGGGCGGCCACGGAGGCCAGATCCTTGGGAGGCTGAGCTGGCGACAGCATTCAAGGCTGCAACTAAAGCCTCAGACTTCCTCTTTAGCTCCTGTTCCTCACTCTGCTCTTGGTCCCGATTGTAACAGACCCGCTGGCAGCTCCTTAGAGCTCTTCTGGGGTCCCCTCAGGGCGAACAGCCGACTTCTGCATTTTTTTCCGAATATCTGGGGCCAATTGGGCCTTTAAGAATGATTTCGGGGGCCCCTGGTGATTCAGTCGTTCAGTCAGCTAAGTGTCTGCCTTCGGCTCGGGTCAGGATCCCGGGGTCCCCGGATCGAGCCCCACATCAGGCTCCCTGGTCAGCGGGGAGTCTGCTTCTCCCTCTCCGTCTGCCCCTCCCCACCCTGTTCATGCTCTCTCTCTCATGCTCTCTCTCAGCCTCGGGAGAACTGGGGGGGGATAACTGTGTATTTAATGAGAGTCTCTCAATATTTCTAAGAAAACTGTTGTTTTCCTTTACCAGAGACTTTGAAAGCTTGCTTAACAAATACCTATGAAAACTTTGTTTACCAACAGACCCAAAAATCCTTCAAAAGCACAAACCTAATCAATGTTTTAGCACTTTATCCTATTTGGAAAAGACCTAGACATCCAAAGAACTTACACATGAAAACTTCGAGACAGACAGGATTAACCGCCATTTTATTTGGCCTTCAGCAAGTGTAGATAGAATCATTCCCGGTTCTAAATCTCGGCAGCTTGACAGATGAACAGATGCCATGTTTTTTCCACCAAAGTGGAAATACGCAGTCCATGTCAGGCTAGAGAACACAGGGAATTTCCCTGAAACAAAGGGAGTTTTGGCAGCTGCTTGAGAATATTCCTTAATTCTCTGTCCTGAGGTAGACTAACCACAGTTTGGCTCCAATTATAGCCATTAACCCGGGAAAACAAATGAGGGAGAAGCCCCAATGTACTGCTCAATCCCTCTGTGATGCGGGCTTGGAAGTGACGACAATACCAGTTTCCAACGGGGTAGTTAGGATTCCAGTTGGGGTCTTGAGGAGGTACAGTCTGGGCTCCAGTTGGAAACTGAAGCCACCCCTGGGCTCACCTGTCCCTTGATCTCCGGATCTTTCAGCAGTGGCCAAAACTCCACGTCTTTCTGCTTTGGAGAGGGTCTGATTTAACAGAAGCATTCATCCAAGTTTGGAAAACTTTTAAGTCCCCCTTGGTCTCAGATCTTGTAGCAGCACCTCCCGTTGGTTCCCCTTCAAACACTACTTATTCTTGCAGAGGGTAAAGCCCTCGAGCACGGGCAGGGGTTCCAGGATAGGGCAGGTAAGGGGACCTGATCTTACCCTTAGGAAGCATGGAGCCAGGGGTGGAGATTCCCCTGCGGACTCCATTTGCCTATTAACTTTTTTTTTAAAATAAATTCTTTTTTATTGTTATGTTAATCACCATATATTACATCATTTGTTTTGGTGTAGTGTTCCATGATTCATTGTTTGTGCATAACACCCAGTGCTGCATGCAGAATGTGCCCTCTTTAATACCCATCACCAGGCTAACCCATCTTCCCACCCCTCTCCCCTCTAGAACCCTCAGTTTGTCTTTCAGAGTCCATCGTCTCTCATGGTTCGTCTCCCCCTCTGACTTACTCCCCTTCATTCTTCCTCTCCTGCTATCTTCTTCTTTTTCTTTTTTCTTAAAATATGTTGCGTTATTTGTTTCAGAGGTACAGATCTGTGATTCAACAGTCTTACACAATTCACAGCGCTCACCGTAGCACATACCCTCCCCAATGTCTATCACCCAGCCACACCATCCCTCCCACCCCCGACCACTCCAGCAACCCTCAGTTTGTTCCTGAGATTCAGAATTCCTCATATCAGTGAGGTCATATGATACATGTCTTTCTCTGATTGACTTATTTCACTCAGCATAACACCCTCCAGTTCCATCCACGTCGTTGCAAATGGCAAGATCTCATTCCTTTTGATGGCTGCATAATATTCCATTGTGTATATATACCACCTCTTCTTTATCCATTCATCTGTCGATGGACATCTTGGCTCTTTCCACAGTTTGGCTATTGTGGACATTGCTGCTATAAACATTGGGGTGCACGTACCCCTTCGGATCCCTACATTTGTATCTTTGGGGTAAATACCCAGTAGTGCAATTGCTGGATCGAATGGTAGCTCTAATTTCAACTGTTTGAGGAACCTCCATACTGTTTTCCAGAGTGGCTGCACCAGCTTGCATTCCCACCAACAGTGTAGGAGGGTTCCCCTTTCTCCACATCCCCGCCAACAGCTGTTGTTCCCTGACCTGTTATTTTAGCCATTCTGACTGGTGTGAGGTGGTATCTCATCGAGGTTTTGATTTGGATTTTCCTGATGCCGAGCGATGTGGAGCACTTTTTCATGTGCCTGTTGGCCATTTGGATGTCTTCTTTGGAAAAATGTCTGTTTGCCTATTAACTTTTGATGTGGATGTGGTGTTCCTTTGTTCCCCCCACCCTGGACGGGGTGGGGTCTGGAAGAAAGCAGACAGGGGGCTGAGATCAATCCTACATTGCTGAGATCAGAACAAAAGAAAATGAGCCACCTTTTTCCCAATTAAAACCAGGAAGGCCAAGTCCCTCAGGTGGCATGTCTGATCCTCCAACTTGTATTGTGTCCATGCCCCAGAACAAAGCAAAATGAGTTGTCTTTGTCCAGTTAAGACCAGGAAGGCACCAAGTAAATGATATTGAGTGATTTACGGGCCTGAGTAAGGAAGGGTCTTGGTCAGGGAATTACCCATCTACAAGAAGAGAGGAAAAGGCATCCCTTAACTCAGTTTCTTATAGTTGATCAGGGAGACTTGGGAAGAGAGGAAAAGGTGTCCCCCATCTCATTTCCTCTCATCTTTTCCTGATGTGTGGCCCTAGCTACTCATGTGACTGACAGCCAGAATCTCCATCCTCTCTGCGAGGTGCTGGGAGTAGTTGCACTTACCCAGGCTCGGTCCTACCTCCAGAGAGTGACCCTGATTTCCCTACCCTTAAGACTCCCTCAGAAGTCAATGGATACTTCTTTTTTTTGTAGAGTTGTTCTGTCTGACATAGCCATATGGGGGGACAAGATGGGGCACCCAGGGAGGAGAAATCCAACTGGAATAAGCCCCAATGGGACCGAAAAGTTGGGGGATTCCTTAGATCTTAGGTCTTTTGCCCTGCTTGGCTATTCCCTCACATAGGTGGTGTAGCCAGTCTGAGGGGTGTCCTAGTAATGCCCAGCATAGGAGGAGTCAGAAACAGGAGACAGCTCCTCACCATAACAGGGAACTGTGAGTGAGATCCCTTGGAGGCCACCCAAACCACTCGCAGGAGAATGTCCAGGGGACCATCCTGGGCCTTCCCACTTGTTCTCCTGGAAGAGGAATCAGTTGAGAAAAGAGTCGTAGAGGGTTTTTGTTTTGGATGCCTGGACAGGCAAGTAAGGAACCAGGTCCTTCCAAGAGCCCTCGTGTGTCCACCAAAATATGGCCTTGGTCAGGCCTCTCAATTGCTGCTTGGTTTTCCCTAGGTCTCCCACATCTGGTGAGCTGCACTGAAAAGAGTTCTGAGCCCTCACCAAACTGACATTCCCAACTTCTGTTGGGGGTCAGTCAGAAAGGAGCCCAGAGAGTCTATCACCCAAGACTTGAGAATGGCAGGCACGCCAATTGCTCTTACATGGCTGATGGGTGCCCATTGTTTCAACAAACAAAATGGAGAGAAAGAGAGAGAGGGAGAGAGGCAGAGAGAGAGAGAGAGACTTGCTGCCCACCACTCATGGTTAGTTGTCTTTAACAATGGTGGAGATCCTGGACAAGCCCTCATGAGTGTTACAGGATTTTTTCCTCTGTCCGTGCCCATGGTTCTTGGTCACGGCACTTCGAAGAATGACGAGGTAGACCAGATGGAGTGGTGGGCAGCAAAGCAAGGTTAACTGAACAATAGCAAAGTGATAATACAAAGCTCCTTAGGAGGGAGGGAAACCAAGAGGGTTGCCCTTTCTTTGTCCTTTTACTTTCAATCCATCTTTGTCTTTAAATTTAAAATATGCTCATATAAGTAGCAGATGGTTAGATTTGGTTTTCTTCCAGTCTAATGATTCTAATATTTAGACAAGTTATATTTAATGTAATTCTTGATATAGTTGGGTGTAAGTCTACCATCTTGCTCTTTGTTTTCTATTTGTTCTTTATTCTTCCTTTCCTCCCTTCTTTTTCATCAATAAGTAATTGTTGGGACCTCATTTATTGTTTCTATTAACTTTTTAGCTGCATCTATTTTTATATATCTTTTGTTTTTATTTTTTTATTTTTTATTTATTTTTTTAAAGATTTTATTTATTTATTTGACAGAGACAAAGATAGCAAGAGCAGGAACACAAGCAGTGGGAGTGGGAAAGGGAGAAGCAGGCTTCCCGCAGAGCAGGGAGCCCGACGCGGGGCTCGATCCCAGGACCCTGGGATCATGACCTGAGCCGAAGGCAGATGCTTAACTGACTGAGCCACCCAGGTGTCCCTCTTTTTAAATATCTTTTAATGGTAATTCTAGTTATTATAATATGCACCTTTAGTTTATCACAGTCTACTTTAATGTTATCAAACTTCACATTCAATGTAAGAAACTCACAATATAATATTCATTTAACCCTTAGCACATTGTGTTATTGTTGTTTTACTTCTATGTGTGTCATAAACCCCACAATATGTCATCATCATCATTATCATCATCACCATCATCATTACTATTCCTTCAAAGAGACTTTAAAAAATTATGAAAGAATAATTTTTTACACTTACCTATATATTGAATTTCTGATACTTTTCATTCCCTCTTGCAGATCCAGATTTCCATCTTGAATACTTTTTTTTTAATATTTTATTTATTTTTTGACAGAGAGAGACAGTGAGAAAGGGAACACAAGAAGCTGGAGTGGGAGAGGGAGAAGTAGGCTTCCCATTGAGCAGGGAGCCCGATGCGGGGCTCAATCCCACGACCCTGGGATCATGACCTGAGCCAAAGGCAGCCGCTTAATGACTGAGCCCCCCAGGTGCCCCTTGAATACTTTCCCTTAAGCTTTAAGAACTTCCTTTAGCGTTTCTTTTCTTTTTTTTTTCTTTAGCATTTCTTATAGTGCAGGTCCATTGGTGCAAAATTCTGTGAGAATTTTTTTTCTTCTAAAACATCTTTATTTTTCCTTCATTTTGAAGAAATTTCCACTGGGTATAGAATTTAGGTTGCTAGGGTTTTTTTCCTTTCTTTTTTTATTTTGTGAGTACATACAGAACTTCAAAGATGCCATTACATTGTTTTATGGCCTTCACTGTTTCTGATGAGAAATCAACTATCATTTTATAGTTGTTCCCCTGAATGTAATGGGCAGTCTTCCTCCAGCTATACTTAAGATTTACTCTTTATCTGTTTTTCAGTAATCTAACTATCATATGTCTAGGAGTGGTTTATGTTTATTCTGACTGGGGTTCACTGAGTTTCTCAGATCTGTGAGTTTGTGTTTTTTATGTGATAGAAAATCTTGTCCATTATCTCTTCAAATATGGAAGAGATGGCTCTATATTTTATTATCTGTCTTTATTTTGCCCCATTCCCTCTCTCCTCTTTCTGAAGCTAACATGTATTTTTAACAAATTTATAATTCCACACATCTTGGATGTTCTTTTATTTTTTCCATTCTTTCCTGTTTAATTTGGATACTTTCTAATGAAGTATCTTCAAATTAACTGATCCTTTTTCTTCTGTATCCATTATGCTGTTAAGTCTACCTATTGAATTTTTCATTTCAGATATTGTATTTTTTGACTTCTAGAATTTTCATTCCATTTTGTTATAATTCCTATTTCTCTGGTGAGAATTTTCATTTGCTCACCTGTTCTGTCCATCTTTTCATATTTGTTTTCATAAGTTGTTTTTTATATTTCTAATTGTTATTTTAAAGTCTTAATCTGCTAATTCCAACATCCAGACCATCTGTTGATCTGCTTCTATAGACTCCTTTCTTGATCATGTCTCATATTTCTTGGCATATCTAGTGGTTTTCACTGTATACTTGACATTGTGGATGATACACTGTAGAAACTGGATTGTGTTATCTTCCTCTAAAAAGAATTGACAGTTGTTTTTCTGATAGGCAGTTAAATCAGTGGTAGATTACTTTGACCCTGTAGAAGGTTGGTTTTAATCTTTGTTAAGATAAGTCTGTTTTGGTTTTCCTCTTTGGTCTGGAGTATATCCTTTTGTATTGTTTACATTTTTAATTTTTTTGTATATTATATTTTGACATCTTTACAACTTTTCTGTCTCAGGAAAGACTGCCTCTTCCAAGGCCAGCTGATCCTTAGAGATGCTAAAAGGCTCAGCTGGAAGCACACCTTTGATATGCAAACTAACCAATCTGGCCCTCGTTCCCCAGGAGGTAGTATTCCTCTGTCTTCATTTCAGAGCCAGGGACATTGTCTATAGCTCAGAGCTTGATGGAATTATTCAAACTAGCCAGTTGTAAGCCATTTGCCCTGCCCCATCTTGCCTTTCTTTCCCACAGAAATCCTAGTAAAGGTCTTGATTTTGGTTTTCCCTTGATCCCGACCACCTGGTGCTTCCCCATGAGGCTCCACATGGCATTGTGCCTCCCATTTCTGGGGCCCGTGAGCATAATGAACTTTGTTCTTTCCTGAGTCTCTCCTGTATGTCTTCTTGTCACTGCATTCACCATAGATGAGCAGAGAACAATCTTAGTCCTGAAATGTGACACCCCCAGGTGTGTCCCTTCTGGGAAAGCTACAGGGTCTATCAAGCCCTTCTGACTTGATGGAACTTGAACTCCAAACCACCTCCAGCACTGGGCTGCCCAGTGCCTCCTCAGCCATTCAGCTTTCCAGCTGCTGATTTCTGGGGGTGGACAGGGAAGGCAGGTGGGGGTTCCTAACTATACATGTGTAGTTAGGAGCCAGCCAAGACCGTGAAACAGGTTTTTGCACAAATTTAGGAGATGCCCATTCTGTGCATCCTTCCCTCCTGGGATTTTCTCTTCAGTTCCCAGCCGCTCTGGCAGCATTGACCTCCAAATTCTGTCTCTTCATCTTTGTAAAATTGCCACTTTTTGCTTGAGTCTCATGTGCCCTGAGGGAGCTGGGAAGTATCGTCAGGGGAGAAGTCAGATGAATGTGGCTAGAGGACATTCGCTAGTTTTCTTTCCTTATTTTAAGTCTTCTGTCCTTCCAGGTTCTATCTGCTTCTGCTCACCGCTGATGCCTTCAAACCATTGTTGTTAATATTTAATACGGAGTTTACCATGGTTATTGGCAGGAAAGTTAGTCCAATTAAAGCAACTCTGCCATGGCCCAAAACAGATTTTCCAAAATATTTTCCTGATGTGCAATCGAGATCAGAAATCCTTACCAATTGAGAAAACAATATTTCCCCAATTGTTACAAAATAATTTTTGTCACCTCTACTTCCTAGTATCCCTAAATTATATAACACAAATAGTTGTAATTGACTTGACACATTCTGTACTTAAAGAACAGCAAAGCAGAGTGATCTGTTTCTCACGCACAGCTTGCCTTCCCTGTGTTTAATGGATGTAGCATCACACAGAACTTGCTAGTAGTTCAACTAGGAGTGACGAAAATAATTTTTATAAGCTTATCGAAAACAGGAAAGAGAAGTTACTTTTCCACACTTTGATATTGGAACCAATATTTAAACTGATGGAATTCTTTAAGTTTTCAATAAAACGAAAGATAATTAAAATTAAAGAACTAATTTCTGCCCCAAAAGCTTGCTCGAATAATGTTTTGTATAACGATGGGTGGGTTGGGTAGCTGCCCGAGAACCAGGCGTGAGCACCGCGTGGGCGGCCGAGCACACACTTGTGCACTCAAGTGTCACTGCAGTGGCATCTGCAAACCCCAAGTTCATCTGACACAGAGCAGAGTGTTGCCGGAGGACAGTTGAGCCAAACCCAACACTGGGACTTAGACACATCCTGTAATAAAACTCGCAGCTTGGCTTGGGAATGATACTCAGTGTTTCCACTCTCTCTCGGCAATCTATGTCTTTCATTTCCTGTGCCCCTAATTCCTCCAGGATTACTTCCAGTTTCTACATGAAGTTTCTTTTCTCTTGATGCTCAGCACAGTCTGATAGTTACCATTAAAAACAACAACAACAGCAACAAAGGAAAGGAAAACTCATTCCTCAGACATCAAGGAAGAAACAAAATACACGGCAAGTTTGAGAACAGTCAAAGCTGACTCAGCTGTCCTTCCCTGTGAAAATGGGCTCTGTCACCTGCTACAGTACTAGGATACAGAAGTGCAGCCACTGCTTCCCAAGGACTCGGGGGTAAATATTTACAAGCTACTTGGAATCTCCATCCTGCGCCCACTCTGAGGCATGGACTCCACTGATTGACAGAATCACAGAACCCCAGATTTGGAAGGGACGGAAGAGATTACTTAATCAGATTTGTACTGACCATCAAGAGATGCTCCTTCAAAATACCCTTGAAAGACAGCGCTCCAGTCCCAGCTGTGACCCCAGAGTTCCTGGTTTCTCGCATCAGTCCCTGCTATCGCTGGGCAGTGTCAGTGCTAAGAAATTGCTTCCTTACATGTACTGACATAATAACCTCCTTTCGGAACCTTGTACTCACTAGACCTTGCTCTGTCATTGAGCTCTACAAATGTATTGTCACCTAATCTGTAAATACGGATGTGGAAGAAATGGCAATTTCTTTCTTTAAGTCAACTTACATTCACACCCGAGCCTCCTCCAGTGCGGTCAGTGTCAACACTCAAAGTCAGTGATTATAAAGTTCCCGGCCAACACCACACAACCACAGGGCAATGAAAAGTTCCCACGGGCCTATGCAGAGCCAAATATTCAGGGACATTCTCATTTTAGTTCATTCATGCCTGTGACCACTGGAATGCTCAGGGTCCCGCAGGGGCTGTTGTGGGGTGCGGCCGCTCAGCCACCCCCAGGCCCTCCCACCTTCCAGGGCGCCTTCATGGAAGGGAGTGAGGTCACTCACTGTGGGGCAAGTCACCTACGTCCAACCCCCTCCTCCCAGAATATCTTTTTGTCTCCTGATTCTTAAAAATGCCACTACTTTCTCTACCCCACCACTTGAAACTGCTTTCTTACAAGCCTTTCTAAAAGTCAGGGAGGGCCCTTGCCCTCAAGTCTGGCAGAGCCCCCAGGCAGGAACTCCCCTTGACCACGGGTCGACTGTGGTGAGGTGGCAGGAAGACAGAAAGGAAGGCAAACACGGGAGGACCAAACACAAGCCTCATCTGCCACACCAAGTCAAAATGAACCATTTTTTCAAAAATTTCCTTCCAGGGGTGCCTGGGTGGCTCAGTCGGTTAAGGGTCTGCCTTCAGCTCAGCTCATGTCCAGCTCCCTGCTCAGCGGGGAGCCTGTTTCTCCCTCTCCCACTCCCCCTGCTTGTGCTCTCTCTCTGTCAAATAAATGAATAAACTCTTAAAAAAAAAATTCCTTCCAAATATTTGAACTATCGATCACATTTGCCTCAAAATCAGAAACCATTCCTGTTTCCTTCAGTGATTCCCCGTTTCCAGGTTTTCCATCCCTGTCTCAACCCACCACCGTTTGTCCCCCAGTCTTTCCGAAAATACGGTGCCAAGACCTAAACACGGAGCCCCGGTGTGGTCTGACCGAGGACGACAGCTGCCAAGCCTGGCCGGTCCGAGCTCTGGGGAGCGTTGAGTCAGCATCTGCTCCCCCAGGCCCCTCGTGCAGACGCCCGTCCTCCCTCTGCAGCTGTGAGCTCTCCTTCTAGCACTTTCCACTTCTAGCGCTTTCCCTTCTAGCGCTTTCCCATTCCTTCTAGCGCTTTCCCCTTCTAGCGCTTTCCCCTTGCTTCTAGCACTTTCCCCTTCTAGCGCTTTCCCCTTCTGGTGCTTTCCCCTTCCTTCTGGCGCTTTCCCCAGCAGGCGTTCCCCAAGGCAGCCCGCAGGAAGGAGCTCTCCTCAGTGGCCACCACTCTAGGGAGAGAAGCTGCCTCCAGCCACAGTCTTCCTTGGGTTGGGAGGAATTTCAGCTTTCGGAGAAGACACCAAGGCAGCCAGGGGAGCTGTCAGAGGCTGGGCTTTCAGGAGCGTCAGACTGACGGCCACTGGCTGGGTAGTCAGCCTCTCCATCCTCAGTGATGAGCCATCTTTATGTTGGTGTGATTAGCAGAGACTCGCTAAATTTCCTTCCTGCAGCTACAGTTTGCATGCCCACATGGAAAAAAACCCTATCAGTTTGACTAATTGGAGGAAAGTCAAGTACATTTAGTAACCAAAATATGCTAATAAAGGGTTGCTCAGGAGAACAAAATTCTTTGGACACTTTCTAAGAATTGTTTTAATTAGCACACAAATTGTTGGTCTGGAACAGCTGTAATGTTTGGCTTCAACTTGCTCTCAAGCAGCATTGCTTGCTCTAGAAAGCCTTTTTATTAGCTCAAGGGTATACTACCGCTCGAGCCCAGTGTGGCCGCTACAAATTACCAGGTTCCGTCTTAATGAAGTTTTCATGTCCTCAGGATTACAGGGTCCTGGAGACAGAGAAGATCTCAGAGCATGTTGAATTTAATTTCTACCCATGGCTAAAAGGCTCTGCTTGAATATTTTTCCTGAGCAAGGACTATGTAATGTTACGTGTATCTCTCTCTTTCATGATACGTGGAGAGAAGGGAGACGGAAGGGGAGAGGGAGAAATGCATTTATTTTAACTGAGTCGAAATCTTTCTCGGGGCGATTTCCAGCTCCCTGCCTCAGAGGAAACAGTGCGCAAGAAGGCTGTAGCCCACTCTTCTGACAACTCTTCCCCACAGACTAGGCAGTGCCAGGTCCCTGGGCCAGGGAGGAGGTCCCAGGCCGGTACAGCTGCCCACTCTTGCTAACCACCCTGCAGCCTCTGTCCTTCCTGGGTGGCACCCTGTCCTCCCGGCGCTCAGGGGTCAGGGCACACCTGCAGAGAGCCCACGGGCCAGGCTCTGACTGCTGGCCTGGACCCTGTGTCTCCGCACCCCGTCCCCGACCTTTCTTCCTGGAGATCTCCTACGGCGAGTACTGTGTGCAGAACACCCAACGCGGTGCTCGGCCCCTGCAGTGATCAGTAACAACGGATTATCTCTGACTCCTCCCCTTCCCGATCAAATCAAGGGACTGGGATGCCTCCATCCAAGACCTGGACACTCTTCCCCCTGTGAAGGCATGTCAGAGGGAGACGCAGGCCACCCTGGGACTGGCCCACTGGAAACCTCTGCTCTCCGCTGGGCTCTTTTATTTTTTTTTTAAGATTTTACTTATTTATTTGAGAGAGAGAGAACGAGTAGGGAGGGGGATGAGCACAGGGAGTAGGAGAAGCAGACTCCCCGCTGAGCAGGGAGCCCAATGCAGGACTCGATCCCAGGACCCTGGGATCATGACCTGAACCAAAGGCAGACGCTTCACCGACTGAGCCCCCAAGGCGCCCTGAACCGGGTTCTTAATCTTGGCTGCACACAGAATTACTTGAGGTCTTTAAACACGGGGACATCCGGGCCACATCGGGGCCAATAAGGCCAATTCACCCGATTTAACTCTGAAAATAGGTTTATAGTGCTACCTCCTGCTTCTTTTTTTCAGGCTTTTCCCACCAACTTTCATTTTGTGCACTAGGGTTTTGGCTGTTCACTGGTGGCTGCTGCTTACCACCGCATGCACACGCACACACACAGACGTGCACACACACAGTACACACGTGCATGCACAGGCTCACATGCACACGTGCTCATGCACACATAACTGCACACACATGCACACATGAACGCATAGGCACACACACATACACGGGCACACACGCACAGACGTGCACACATGCACACACACACAGGCACATATGCCTCAGCCATCAGTTTTCAACACACTCCATCCTAAATATTTGGTTACTTGACTTGTATCTATGTAAACACCACTCACACTGAAAACTATGACTCCTTTTCCTTTCTCCGGCATTTTTTCTGCCTAAAGTGAATAATTGCATTGGTCTTTCCTCTGTTTGACTCTCCGTGCACTTACGAATTCTCCCCAAACTCTCCAGCATGAGCACAGCAGTCTCCTTGAGGGCACAGACACGTCTGGCTGTCTGGTGTCCCCTCGTCTGGGTGTTGGCCTGCTCCAGGCTGCATGGTTTTGCTTAGGACCTGCCCCAGGAATCGTGGCGTTTTTTCTTCTCTCCTGTGCTGGACTTTTCTTCCCTGGATCTGGTGTCTCTGTGCTTGTTTGCTCTCTCATCCTTCCATTGGCTTCCTGGGAGAGTGCATGAGAGTCAATGCTGGAAGACCCTCCCTCACTAGTTAAGGGGTCTAGGTAAGGAACCCTGGAAGAAAGTGGCGTGTCCTCAGACTGCCTGGGCCTTGCTCATGATCTCCTGACATCCAGTGCTGCTTTTGAGTAGCTGGGGGCCTCATTTCCGATTCTGCACTCAGGACCGCCCCAGCCTGAGTTCCGGATGCCTGGCAGCGCTCCTCGGATGGATGTGCTTCACTGTTCTGGCTGGAGCTCCTGTTTCCTTAGAAGTTTCACTATTTGCAGAAGCACAGGTGTATGTTATTTCATCTCTGATTTTCATCTCTTTCCCTTTTGGATTTTGAGAGTTTTTAAAAAATTCATCTTCCCACCGTTCTGCTGAGATTGGCATTTATACTACTGTAGTTGGTTTTTCTGGTTTGTTTTGGTTTTCTTATAAAAGCCTTCCCCACCTTCAGTGTTTTCCTTTTTAAGGCATTCAGCTCTGGGCCACCTGGGTGGCTCAGTCGGTTGAGCATCCAGCTCTTGATTTTGGCTCAGGTCATGATCTCAGGGTCAGAGTCTATGCTCAGTGTAGAGTCGGCCTGCGATTCTCTCCCTCTCGCTCCCTCTGCCCCTCCCCCACCCCCGCGCATGTGTGCGCTCTCTCTAAAAATAAAATAGATGAATCTTTTAAAAAAAATTCTCTCCCTCTCCATCTGCCTGCCGCCCTCTTGCACACACACCCGGTCTCTCTAAAAATAAATAAATAAGTAAGTAAGCCTCAGTTAAAAAAAGGCATTCTGCGCTGTTTCACGGAGGCACTAGCTACCCTTCTGTGTCTGAGGACGCCAATTCTCACGTTTCCG
This sequence comes from Callorhinus ursinus, assembly GCF_003265705.2. NCBI lineage: Eukaryota > Metazoa > Chordata > Mammalia > Carnivora > Otariidae > Callorhinus > Callorhinus ursinus. Next base: position 15,403,504 of record NW_027397098.1, read on the forward strand.
TTTCTTGAGGTCGCCTGCCCCCCACACCGTGTCTATTCCTCTGGATGTTTGTTTCCCTCTTCCGTCTGTTCCAGGGTCTGAATATGCAATACTGGCTGCTGTCCCCAGACTCTGGTGGTTCTGGGCTCCGACGGGCTGACCGGCGAGTGCACGGCGGGGAAGGCGCCATGGGGCTCCTCACTTGGCCTCCGTGGACGTCTCTTGAGGACTAGCGAGTCTCTTCACAGGAAAGCATCTCCCATCTCGTCTGGACGCCACAGGCCGGAGGCTGCTCGCTGAACCCGCTCCAGGAGCGACCCTGGGTCTGAGACGTCATCCAGATCGCCAGCTTTCTCCGGCTCTCGGCGGCTTACTCTGAGGAAGCGGAGGGAAGGGGCTTCGAGCTCCCGGGAGCCTTCTGTCTTTAGGCCGACCTTCTCCCTGCTTTCCTGGGCCCCTGCCGGTCCGCTCTGTGCTGCCCTGGGCGCCGCGGGGCCGCGCTCGCCTGCCGCCCCCGCCTTGCGCTCGGCCCTGCTGGGCCTGAGGACCCGGGCACTGCTCCTCCGTCTGCTCCCAGCCCCCTGCCCTCCTTGCTCCTGCCCTCTGTCCCCTTCGTCCGTGCCGGTCTGCACCACGTGCTTCTTTCCCCCTTTCCTTGTCTTCCTCCTTCTCGTCCGTCTCCGCCTCCAGGCTCATCTTAAAGAGATTCAGACCGGAACAAAGAAAGCTCCTGGGCCCCCTTTTACTCTTCAAGCAACGCAGTGCTCCAGACTCAGGGTGAATCACACCGTGAGTGGATCCCTTCGACAGCCGAGGACAGGGCCGGAGCTGTGTGTCCCTCCAGCTCCTTCTGTTGGTTGTCTGACGGGGACAGGCAGGTGGTTGGGACCTCGGAGCTCCCACACCCCCTGTAACAGACGATGACAGTGGGCCCCCACAGCCCTTCTGATCTTCAGGGTCCAGTGGCTAGCAGGTGCTCCACGAGGACCTTGTCAACAACTCGACAACTGGCTAGTGTGCTGACGACTCAAATGAGTCATTTGTCTTCTTTGGTTTTCTTTTGCTTACATACGAATATCCGATTTGCTAATTCCCCCATATCTTCTGCTGCATTTTTGGTCTCTGACTACATTGTAAGCTGTCTTAGAATCACAGAATCTTCACACGGGGAGGCACAAACAGACGTCCTGGGATCATCAACGAGCCCTGTGTGGCATGAGTTGCGAGACGAAGAGGGACTGTGGCTGGAAAGGAGGTCAACAAGGAGCGCCGATCATGTTGGGGCTGAGACTCAGGACGAGAACATGGTCTCTGATCTTGCCCAGAAATGAGCCGGCACCACTGTGTGCTGTCCTCCAGAGACTCCCGCCGAGTCGGCCAGACAGCAAGGGGCCAGGAACCACGCTGGTCCTCCCGCCCTCCCTCAGTCACGAACGTCCGTGCTGCCCAGGGCGCCGCCACCAAGACAAGGCAGAGGAAGGACTGCTTCTCCCCCAGAAACCGGCCCGGTACAGACAAGTTCTGCTCAGCATGCTCGAACCCTCCCCGCCCACCACTGACCTGTCCGACAGGGGCTTCCTCTGGGCTCAGCCTGCAAGGCAGGGGACAAGGGAGGAGGGGCCGACCGCATATCAGTGTTTCGTGACCTTCCTTTCTGGAGCCTCCGGTGGGCTTCTCCCGGTTCCACTCTCTCCAACATCTGTACCCTTCTCTGGAGGGCCGTCCGTGCCCAGCAGCCCAGCCCCGGTCACGCCCCCCCCTGCCGCTGTGCCCCAAGCTGCCTGAACACTAGGAGTCTCCCTGGCCGTGGCCTGTCTTTGACTCCTGTCTTGTCTCTGGAGCCAGGCCTCTGGTTGACTTCAGTAACAGCCAGTTTGTATTTAGCCCAAATTGATTATTTGCTGCAACAATATTTGACATCTTGGTTTCAGGTTATTGCACCTGACCTTGGCCTTAGTCCACAGATCTCTGGAGCTTGTGCTTATGTCTTAGCCTATGGCAAAAATGCAGTCTGTAATCAGGGCTACTGAAATTTTATTTTATTTTTTATTTTTTAAAGATTATTTATTTGAGAGAGAGAGAGAGAGAGAGAGAGCGCACACACACGAGTGGGGGAGGGGCAGAGGGAAGGGAGAGAGACTCTCAAGCAGACTCCCCGCTATGCATGGGCCTGACTCAGAGCTCGATCCCACCACCCTGAGATCACAATCTGAGCCGAAACCAAGAGTCTGACGCTCAACAGACCGAGCCACCCAGGTGCCCCTGAAATTGTATCTTATTTTTTATTTTTTTTAAATTTTTTTCAAAGATTTTATTTATTTATTTGTCAGAGAGAGAGAACAAGCACAGGGAGAAGCAGGCTTCCCGTGGAGGAGGGAGCTCAATGTGGGGCTTGATCTCAGGACCCCAGGATCATGACCTGAGCCAAAGGCAGATGCCCAATCGCCTGCGCCACCCAGGCACCCCGAAATTGCATTTTAAAACACTAACCAGATCTTGGCTTGTGGACAAGTTTATAAATGTGGGCATCCACACTTTTGTTTCTGTAGAGCTCTTCAGCGGGACTTAACAACATTCTCCCCTCTGCTGACATTCTGCACATCTTTTCTTCTTTGTTAGGTGAATTCGTGAACTCCTAGAGGGTGGGGACCACAGCACTTTCATCTTTGTTTCCTAAAGTCCTTTCCAGATGTCAGGCGAATTACTACATTTCCATATTACCTAAGAGTTACCTGGAGAACCCGTAATGCGTGCAAATCCCCAGGCCCCTTGCAGGTGATTCTGATTCTGTATGTCTGAGGCAGGGCCTGGTGAGGTGCATTTTATCAAGCTACCTGAGCAATGTGGGACAGGGGGTCCTCAGAGCACACACTGAGGAAGAAAATGGGGCATGCTAGAAATTGAGGGTCACTTGTGAATTCAGGACCTCTCTGGAAATCAAGCTCCATGGAGTTGGTCGGCTTCTGCCTCCCTGCCCCATTTAGAACATGCCTTGCATTTCCCTTCACGAGATTGAAATGGCACCTAAAGACCTCTGGATGTGCAAAGCTCAGATTAGTCTTGCTGGAGAGGAAAAACTTTTCCTGGAGGCCTATGAATGAAATGGACAAAAGACAGATTAGCAAAAGAAAAGAAGAGTTTCTTTATTTCTGCAAACTGCATACCACAGGAGGCTTCTAAGGGGCAGTTAGAATTTGGGGCTTGTGTACCTAACTTAGTAGGGGAAAGGGTGGGGGAGAAAAGCTTCCAGGGGAAGAAAAAATAGGTTTCTGTAGGAAAGACAAATGTGTTTTTAGGAAAACAAACAAGAGATAAGAAAGTATGGGATAATGTTTGTTTATGCAGGTATGAGTGGTCTTTCCGGCTTCTTCGGGGCCCTAAGACTCTTCCCCGGGGCGGGGGTGGTGGTGGTTATAGTAGGTTTACTCTTGATCTCTCTGCCGGGATCTTGATCTCTCTGCTCATCCCAGAGAGGGAAATCATGGCAGTCTTCCTTTTCCCAGAAGATGCTGCTTTTAGTCAGGTAAGGCAAGCTTTGAGAAGGCTTCTTTCTGCATCTGTTGGATCTAATATCTTGAGTTTAAAATAACCTTCATACTAATTCTGGGGTTCCGAGTGCGTCCCCCCAACAGTCTCAAACTCTTCCCTGGTTTTAAAAAGAAAGTAAAGAAATGGATGCCTGTCGAGAGTATAATTATCTTCTAATGACAGCGCAGTGGCTGGTGGGAAAGATACTATAAATGTATTCCAATCCATGCTCCCTAGAAAGACATGTCCATTTATTTCAAGTCAGCTCTAAAGCTACCAGAGCACTATCTCACTGCAGATATAACTGTTGGCAAAAGTGAACTAAATCCTGAAAAGTTCTTGTCTGTGAGAAAATGAGCTCACCCATGTGAGCAAGGACATTCATTTCCTTAAAAATATATACATATATATATTTAAAGATTTATTATTTATTTATTTGACAGCAAGAGAGCACAAGCAGGGGGAGTGGGGAAGGGAGAAGGGAGAGGCAGGCCCCCCACTGAGCAGGGAGCCCAATGTGGGGCTCAATCCCAGGACCCCAAGATCATGACCTGAGCCAAAGGCAGACTCTTCACTGACTGAGCCACCCAGGTGCCCCTAGGACATTCATTTCCTGATAGGGAGACTGTTATGCCTTAGGAGCTGATAATTAGTTATTTAAAATGTCAGTTTTCTGCCTTAAAGAGGGTAAGTTTCCTCATGATTGTCTCTGGGTGGGAGTCAGGTGGGGGGGTACTTATCTTGAGTACCTTCCTAAATTCCATCCATGCTGAATACAATGCAAGGCTTTCAGATAAATATGTATCAATGCAGCCTAGAGACACCCTGTTGGGCAGGCACAACTTATTTCCATTTGGGGGGAACCTAAAAAAATGGGAGATAAACTTCCTTTTACTTTCAGTGAAGGAAAGGCCCTCATCCTGCTCAAGCACTGAGTCTATCTGTGGTTCTCGAAATTTGGTTATTTTAGGGCTGCATCTTTGGTGAGCAGTAGCCAGAACAGTCATGTGACTACTGCCTTAAGTCCGGTATTTTATTTTATTTTTTTAACATTTTTTTTAAGATTTTATTTATTTATTTGAGAGAGAATGAGAGAGAGAGAGAGCATGAGAGGGGGAGGGTTCCGAGGGAGAAGCAGACTCCCCGCTGAGCAGGGAGCCCGATGCGGGACTCGATCCCGGGACTCCAGGATCATGACCTGAGCTGAAGGCAGTCGCTTAACCAACTGAGCCACCCAGGCGCCCAAGTCCGGTATTTTAATACTTGCAAAGCCACACGTGCGAGGAAAGAGCCCCTGTGAGAGTCAGACATGGAAGAGGCAGAGCTGTGCCCCTGCACTGCTGAAGACGGAAGGAGGAGTCCCCCCAGGCTGGGCGTCACACCTCCCTCACGACACACCTGACGGTCTGGACGGTAGACGTGGTCGCAGAGGGAAAGCCTCCATGTCAGGGTTGGGACACACAGCACTCCCCTCTCTTCTGATCTGTCTTCCTCCCCATTAGCAATCAGAGTGCTCAGTATAGGCTCGCCAAGCCTATCCAAGAATCCTCTTACAGCACCAAGCCCCAACACAGCTCTCCTCGGGGGGGAAGATGGTGAGTAGGCAGTTGCTCTTGCTGAGGGAGCAGAAGGCAAGCTGAGGACAAGGCATAAGCTCATAAGCCAACACCCTACAATCTCCCCCCCACCCCCACTCCTGGGTGGGACACGTGTGACATTCTTCCAGGAATCTCCCAACTATCTTAATGTTACTGCCTTGCTAGAGGGGTAAACAACCTTAACCTGACAATGGCAAGGCCTCCGGTATCCTGTAGGTCTTCTTTAGCATATGAAAGCCCGGTGAGGGGCATTAAGGAGGGCACGTACTGCGTGGAGCACTGGGTGTTATAGGAAAACAGTGGATCGCCACATCAAAAACTAATGATGTATTGTATGGTGACTAACATAACATAATAAAATAAAATTTTTAAAAAAAGGAAGTCCTTTTCAGACCTCCCTTTTCCTTACTTTCCCAATTCCTGAGTATATAATCAGCCACTCCTCAAGACCTCAGGGCAGCAACTTTCTGTCCATGGGTCCTGTCCCGGTGCTTTAAGAAACCACCATTTTGTACCAAGGACATCTCAAGAATTCCTTCTTGGTCCTCGGCTCCAGACTCCACTCCACCCAACCTCACCTATGTTCCCAAACCACGTCACTCTCTTCCCCTCAGGCCTCCAGGAGCCATGCTGCACAGGACCTCACTTCAGGACTGGATCTTAGGGAGCAACTGGTTGAAATATGCATGTCCAGAGGAGCGAGGAACAAAGCACTCCCACCTTCTCCATTGTTGGAGCAGTAAGAAAAATTAAGGGTGAAAAAAATTAGAGAAAACAAATGCTAATACAGCTATGGAGATGCCGTGTTAACACCTTCAAAAGTTGAGAAAACAAAAGAAGTGATTTAAAAGAGGATAATTTAGTTCAGGAGGAACATTATTTATGTCCCACAAAGAAAGAAATTAAGTGCGGATGAGAAGCAAACATCTTCCTGATCCTCTTAAGTACCCAAGTTCTACCCCTTTAGAACTTGGTTTTCTAGGCTTCGATCTTTTTTTTTTTTTTTGAGAGAGATCGGGAGAGAGAGCAGGTGAGCAGGGGGTAAGGGCAGAGGGAGAGAGAGAGAGAGAGAGAATCTCAAGCAGACTGCCCGCTGAGCAGGGGAGCCCGATGCGGGGCTTGATCCCACAACCCTGAGATCATGACCTGAGCTGGTATCAAGAGTTGGATGCTTAACTGACTGAGCCACCCAGGCGCCTCGAGCCTTTGATCTTATTATGGTTTTGATACTTTGATTCCTTTCTCCCTTCTCAATTTATGATCAGACCTTCACAAAATGGTTGTATATAAACACACCCCTTTTCCTTTTGTTTGTTTGTTTGTTTTTTACTTTGAAGCATAACATACATATGAATATCAGTCATGATGAACACCCGTGTTAGAACCTCTCAGAGAAACACAACCTCAGCAACAAATCCCGGGTACCTCCTCTTATATTTCCATCTTTTATGTTCGTCTTCGCCCCGTGTCTGGGGGCAGTGGTGCTGGTGGGCGCGGGGCCTCCACCTCACAGCTCAGAGGCCACAGCCGCAGAGCTCTGGGCGTTTCCTAGCCGCTGAGCCTCAGTCTCCTCACACGTACCATGTGGAAGGGTCACCTATCTCATGGGCTTGTTTGCTTCCTGAGTACTTGGAGCCCTGCCTCTGAGCCGCACTAGCGGCCTGAGGCCCAGACTGGAAGTAGCTGGGAAGCAGCACCGACTTCAGTGGAAGGGTGAGGGCTGCTAAACATCACGCAACGTGCAGCACAACGCCACACAGGGACACGTGGCCTCATCCAGAATGCCATTAACATCCCCTTTGAGAAACAAAGCCATGTTTGAGAATCCAGAAGGAAAGAAAAACGATCGAACGAGTCTCTTAAACACGTGTATCAATATTGATATTCTATAATTACCTAGTTTTCCCAATGTCTAAATTATATAATCTTTGCTACACCTTAAAACCATATTTTTTTATTCTGTTTGAAGAAGGGAAGAGGACAGCTGATCATCCGTTTTTGTATATTCGTGGAAAATACAAGTACATAGAAAATAAGTTTGCTTAGTGAAAACTTAGAGTGGGAAAGGTCCATGTACAGAGTACAGGTTTAATAAGTTGGGGTACCCATTCTTAAATACTGTATTCTACGGCCATATAAAATCACATCATAGAAGACTCACCGACATGGGAAAATATTAACGTTATGTGGCTACATGAAAAAATAAAGAAGGATAAAAAAACAGACAAATAGAAATCACAATTAAAACATGTGCAAAGGAAAATATGACCCAGAAGCCAAAGGAAAAAAAAGAGAAAGAAAGAAAAGAAAAAGAAAAAAGAAAGAAAAGCAAAGAAAAGCAAACAACAGAAACTACGCATGAGAGTGAAAAGACCAGATGTTAACTAAGATTCTAAAGTAGCCATTATAAATATATTCACAGAACTATGTGGAACCATAATTTACAAAGTAAAGGATGGTATGATTACAATGCCATCAAAGAGAAAATATCAATAAGGAGCCAGAAATTATTTGAAAAAATGGCAATTTTGAAGTTGAAACTACAGCAACTAAAATGAAACATTCACTGGAGGGTAAATCCGAACTGGCAGAAAAAAGTGAGCACACTTTAAGGTAGATCAATAATGATTATTCAGGGGCGCCTGGGTGGCTCAGTTGGTTAAACCGCTGCCTTCGGCTCAGGTCATGATCCCAGGGCCCTGAGATCGAGCCCCACATCGGGCTCCCTGCTCATGCAGGAAGCCTGCTTCTCCCTCTGCCTGCCGCTCCCCCTGCTTGTGCTCTCTCCCTCTCTCGCTATCTCTCTCTGTGTGTCAAATAAATAAATAAAATCTTAAAAAAAAATAATGATTATTCAATCAGAACATGCAAACAACAGAGAAAGATAAATGAAGACATATGAATACAGTCTTGCAAAATCTGTGGGACAATATTGAGGTTACCGACATACATGTAACAGAGTTAGAAGGAGAAAAGAGAAAGGAGTAAAAAGAATATTTCAAGAGATAATGGCTGAAAACTTCCCAAAGTTATTAAAAAACAATCCAGGAAGCTCAATAAACTCCAAATGGAATAAATACAAAGAGTTCCAGAACAGACACATCCTACTAAAAATGCTGAAGGTTAACGACAAGGAGAAAATCTTGAAAGCACAAAAACAACTCATCACTTACAAGGGAACCCCAATAAGATTGACAGCTGATTTCTCACCAGAAGCAATGGAAGTCAGAAGGAGTGCATTTTCAAAGTGCTCCAAGAAAAACATGTCAACCAGGATTCCTCTATCTAGTAAAGCTATCGTTCACAGACGGAGGTGAGATAAAGACATTCCCAAATGAACAAAAGCTGAGAGAATTTGTTGTCTGTAGATCACCTTACAAGAAATACTAAAGGAATTCTTGAAAGCTAGTGATCCCAGAGGGTAATTCAAATCCACATACACACAAAAAACCCATAGAGCATAGTGAAGAGAATTATGTAATTGTAATAGGATAAATGCATGTTTACTTTCTTTTTTTAAACTATTTAAAAAGCAAGTATATAAAAATATGTATATGATATATTGTTAGGCCTACGACATATAAAAATGTAATATATTTGCCAACAACAGCACAAAAGAGATGAGTTGCCGCAAAGCTGTATTGTGCTCAGGAAATGCTTCCATATAGTAACCTGAACTCATTCAGAAAAAATAAAGATAATCAGAAATGAGAAATAAAAAACCTAATATAACAAAAGCTATAAATTTATGATCACTCTTCTTATTTAGGCTTTAAAATACTTAACATATTATAAAGGGATAATAATAACTAGGTGTTGTTGGGTCTGTGAGGTTTACAGAAATAACGTGCATATAACTTATACCACAAAAGGGAAAGATAGGGAATAGAACTATACAGGGGGAACATTTTTATATCTCACTGGAATTAAAAATATAAATCTGAAGCAGATTCTGAGAAGATGCATATGGTAAACCCTAGAGCAACCATTAAGGATATAAATCAAAAATACACACTGAAAATCGTAAAAAAATTAAATGCTACCTTAGAAAAATTTACTCAATGCAAAAGAAAACATTAAAGGAGTAACAGTGTAACAAAGAAGATATGAGACGCGTATAAAACAAAAAGCAAAATGGTAGACGTAAATCCAACTATATCAATAGTAACGTTAAATGTGAATGGATTACACAATCCAGTAAAAAAAGGCAATAAACATCTTGTCAAATTAGATGTTAAAAAGCAAGATCCAATTTTATGCCGTCACAAGAGACTCATTTTAGATTCAAAGATAGAAATAGATTGAAAGTAAAATAATGGAAAAAGGTATATTATGCAAACAGTGACCATAGAAAGCTGGAGGGGCTACACTAACATTAGACAAAATGGACTTCATTTTTTTAAAAAGATTTTATTTATTTATTTGACAGAGAGAGACACAGCGAGAGAGGGAACACAAGCAGGGGGAGTGGGAGAGGGAGAAGCAGGCTTCCCGCGGAGCAGGGAGCCCGATGTGGGGCTCGATCCCAGGACCCTGGGACCATGACCTGAGCCGAAGGCAGACGCTTAATGAATGAGCCACAGGCACCCCTGGACTTCATTTTTTAAAAAGTTTTTATTTTAATTCCAGCATAGTTAACATACAGTGTGACATTAGTTTCCAGTGTATGATGTAATTCAACACTTCCATGCAACACCCGGCGCTCATCACAGCAAGTGCTCTCCTTCATCCCCATCACCTGCCTCACCCATCCCCCCACCGACCTCCCCGCTGGTGACCATCAGTGTGTTCTCTAGAGTGAAGAGTCTGTTTCTTGGTTTGCCTTTCTTCTTTCCTTCCTTCCTTCCTTCCTTCCTTCCTTCCTTCCTTCCTTCCTTCCTTCCTTCTTCCTTTCTTTCTTTCGTTCCTCTTTTCTCTTTGCTCATTTGTTTTGTTTCTTCAGTTCCACATATGAGTGAAATCATATGGTATTTGTCTTTCTCTGGCTGACTTATTATTTCACTTAGCATAATACACTCTAGCTCCATTCACATCATCACAAATGGCAAGATCTCATTCTTTTTTATGTCTGAGTAATAGTCCATTGTATATATATACCACATCTTCTTTATCCATTCTTCAATCAATGGGCACTTGGGCGTTTCCATAATTTGGCTATTGTAAATAATGTTGCTGTAAACATCGGAGTGCATGTATCCCTTTGAATTAGTATTTTTGTATTCTTTGGGTAAATTCCTAGTAATGCAATTGCGGATCATAGGGTAGTTCCATTTTTAACTTTTTGAGGAGCCTCCATACTGTTTTCCAGAGTGGCTGCACCAGTTTGCGTTCCCACCAACAGTGCAAGGGGTTCCCCTTTCTCCATAACCTCACCAACATCTTTTGTTTCTTGTGTTGTTGATTTTAGCCATTTTGACCCGTTTGAGGTAATATCTCATTGCAGTTTTGATTTGTATTTCCCTGGTGATGAGTGATTTTGAACATCTTTTCATGTGTCTGTTGTTCATCTGGACGTCTTCTTTGGGAAAATGTCTATTCATGTCTTCTGCCCATTTTTTAATGAGATTATTCATTTTTTGGGTATTGAGTTTTATAAGTTCTTTATTTTGGACACTAACCCTTCAACAGATAATGTCATTTGCAAATATCTTCTTCCATTCTATAAGTTGCCTTTTAGTTTTGTTGATTGTTTCCTTTGCTGTGCAGAAGCTTTTTACTTTGATGCAGTTGCAATAGTTTATTTTTGTTTTTGTTTCCCTTGCCTCGGGAGACATAGCCAGAAAGAAGTTGCTATGGCCAATTGTCAAAGAAGTTACTGCCTGTTTTCTCTTCTAGGACTTTTATGGTTTCAGGTCTCATCTTTAGGTCTTTCATCTATTTTGACTTATTTTTGTGTATGATCCAAAAATGTGGTTCAGTTTCCTTCTTTTACATGTGACTGTCCAGTATTCCCAACACTACTGTTGAAGAGACATTCTTTTTCCCATTGGATATTCTTTCCTGTTTTGTCAAAGATTAATTGACCATATAAATGTGGGTTTATTTCTGGGTTTTCTATTCTGTTCTGTTGATCTATGTGTCTATTTTTGTGCCAGTACCATACTGTTTTGATCACTATAGCTTTGTAATATAACTTGAAGTCCAGAATTGTGATGACTTAAGCTTTTCTTTTTCTTTTCTTTTTTTTTTCAAGATTTTATTTATTTATTTGAGAGAGAAAGAATGAGAGATAGAGAGCATGAGAGGGAAGAGGTTCAAAGGGAGAAGCAGACTCCCTGCTGAGCAGGGAGCCCAATGTGGGACTTGATCCCGGGACTCCAGGATCATGACCTGAGCCGAAGGCAGTCGCTTAACCAACTGAGCCGCCCAGGCGCCCCAGCTTTTCTTTTTCAAGGTTGCTTTGGCTATGTGGGGTCTTTTGTGGTCCCATACAAATTTTAGGATCATTTGCTCTAGCTCTGCGAAAAATGTTATTGGTATTTTGATAGAGATTGCATTAAATGTGTAGATTGCTTTGGGTAGTATAGACATTTTAACAATATTTGTTCTTCTGATCCATGAACATGAAATGTCTGACAAAATAGACTCCAAGACAAAAATGTTACTGGGGGGGCGCCTGGGGGGCTCAGTCGGTTAAGCGGCTGCCTTCGGCTCAGGTCATAATCCCAGGGTCCTGGGATCGAGCCCCGCATCGGGCTCCCTGCTCAGCGGGGAGCCTGCTTCTCCCTCTCCCTCTGCCTGCCTCTCCGCCTACTTGTTCTCTCTCTGTATCTATCTGCCAAATAAATAAAATCTTTAAAAAAAAAAATTAAAAAAAAAAGAAAAAAATGTTACTGGGGATAGAGATATTTATTTATGTATTTAAAAAGAAGATTTTATTCATTTATTTGAGAGAGAGAAAGAGCATGAGTGGGGGTGGGGAAAAGGGAGAGGAAGAAGCAGACTCCTGGCTAAGCACAGAACCCAACATGGGGCTTGATTCCAGGACCCTGAGATCATCACTTGAGCCAAAGCTAGAGGCTTAGCCAACTGAGCCACCCATTATGCCCCTGGAGATATAGACATTTAAAGATTTATTTATTTATTTCAGAGAGAGTGAGAGAGAATGAGCAGGGAAAGTGGCACAGGGAGAGGGAGAGAATCTCAGGCAGACTCTCCTCTGAGTGAGGAGCCTGTTGTAGGCCTCGATCTCACAACCCTGAGATCATGACCTGAGCTGAGATCAAGAGTTGGATGCCTCACTGACTGAGCCACCCAGGTGCCTCTGGAGATAGAGACATTTAAAGTGATAAAACAGTCAATCCATTAGGAAGAAACAATTATAAACATATATACACCTAACAACAGAACACCAAAATACATAAAACAAAAATTGACAGAAATAGAGAAATAAGCAATTCAACAATGATAGTTGGAAACTTCAGTACCCATTTCCAACAATGAATAGAAAAACTAGACAAAGATAAAGAAGGAAATAGAAGACTTGAACAGTAGGATACACCAGGGAGACCTAACAGGCATCTATAAAACACCTGAGCCATTCTTCTCAAGTGCACATAAAACATTCTCCAGGATAGACCATAGGTTAAACCGTAAAACAAACCTCAATAAACTTAAAAGAATAAAAACAATACAAAGTTCTTTGACCACAATGGAATAAAATTATAAATCAATAACAGAAATTTGATAAACTCACAAGTATGTGGAAATTAAACAACATATTCCTAAATAACCAAAGAGTCAAAGAAGAAATCCCAAGGGAAATTTGTAAATACTTTGAGATAAATGAAAATGAAGATGAGACATACCAAAACTTAAGGGATGCAACTAAAGCAGTATTTGGAAGGAAATTTACAGCTGGAAATGTTTGTATTAAAAAAAGAAGAATGATTTCAAATATGTAAACTACCTCTCACCGTACATACCAGAAAAAGAGGGGCAAACTAAAGCTAAAGCAGGCAGAAAGAAAGAAATAAAGATTAGAGTGAAAATGAATGAAATAGAAAAATATTTAAAAATCAAGAAAATCAGTGAAAACAAAAGCTGTTTCTTTGAAAATATCAATAAGATTGACAAGTCTTTGTCTAGATTTACCAAGAAAAAAGGGAATACTCATATTACTACATTCAGATGTGAATGATGGGGGATATAATGACTGACTTTACAGAGATAAAAAGGACTGTAAAGGAATACTATGAACAATTTTTCGCCAATAAATTAGATAACTTAGGTGAAATGGGAACATTCCTAAAAGATACAAACTACCAAAATTGACTCAAGAAGAAACAGACCATGTGAGTATATCTTTTTTTTAATTACTCATTTATTTTAGAGAGAGAGAGAGAGAGAGAGAGCACACAAGCCGGGGGGGGGCAGAGGGAGAGGGTGAAGCAGACTCCCCACCGAGCAGAGAGCCCCACATGGGGCTTGATCCCAGGACCCTGAGATCATGACTTGAGCTGAAGGCAGACACCCAACTGACTGTGCCACCCAGGTGCCCCATCATGTGAGTATATCTATAACAAGTAAGGAGAATGAATCAGTATTCACAAACTACCCACAAAGCAAAGCCTGGGTCCAGATGGCTTCACTGGTAAATTCTACTAAATATTTAAGGAAAGATTAATACCAATTCTTCAAAAATTCTTTCAAAAAGTAGAAGATGAAGGAATACATCTCAACTTAATCTGTGAAGGCAATATTACCCTGATACCAAAACCAGACAAAGACATCACAAGAAAATATAGATCAATATCTCTTATGAATAACGATGTGAAAATTCTCAACAAGATAGTACTTTTTAGTAAGTGAAATACAAAAACATATAAAAAGAACTATACACCATGATCAAGTGGGATTTATTCCAAGGACATAAGGTTGGTTTAACATTTGAAAATCAATTAATGTGGGGGACCTGGGTGGCTCATTTGTTAAGGTCTGCCTTCGGCTCAGGTCATGATCCCAGGGTCCTGGGATCCAGCCCCGCATCGGGCTCCCTGCTCAGCGGGAAGCCTGCTTCTCCCCCTCCCACTCCCCCTGCTTGTGTTTCCTCTCTCGTTGTGTCTCTCTCTGTCAAATAAATAAATAAAATCTTTAAAAAAAGAAAATCAATTAATGTAATAAACCATATCAGTAGAATAAAAAAAGAGGCTTCAAATCACATGATCATCTCAACAGATACAGAAAAATCATTTGAGAAAATTAAACGACTTCATAATAAAAACAGTGAACAAACTACGAAAGAAGGGAAATTCTTCAACCTGGTAAAGAATACTAAAAAAAACCCAAACCCATAGTTAACATTACACTTACTGGTAAAAGATTAGATGTTTCATGCTAAGATCAGATAGAAGACAAGGATGTCCACTCTTGCTTATTCAACATTGCACCAGAGGTCCTTGCCAAGGCAATTAGGAAGGAAAAAGAAATAAAAGGCAGAAGTAAAACTATCTCTATTCATGGAGGACACGATATCATATATAGAAAATCTTAAGGAATCACTAAAAAATTATTAGAACCTATAAATGAATTCGGCAAGTTTGCAGAATATAAGGTCGATATACAGAAATCAACTATTTCTATATATGTGCACAGGACAATAAAAACATGTTAAAATTCCATTTATGATAGGATCAAAAATACTTAGTAATAACATGAAATTTAGAACTTATACTCTGAAAATTATAAAATGTTATTGAGAGAAATTAAATAAGATCTAAATAAATGGAAATATATCCAATCTTCGTGAACTGGAAAACAATATTGTTAAAATGGCAATACTCTCCGAATTGATTTATAGACTCAATGCAATCCTTAACAGAATCTCAGTTGGCTTCTTTGTAGAAATTGACAAGGTAAGTGTGAAATCCACATGGAATTGCAAAGGACTCAGAATAGTCAAAAACAATCCTAACAAAGAACAAAGTAAGAGAATGCACATTTTCCAATTTTAAAACTTAACTACAAAGCAATAGTAATTGAGACAGTGTGGTGCTGGCATGAGGATAGACATATAGGTCAACAGAATAAACATGAGAGTCCAGAAATAAACCCACATATCTATGATCAACTGATTTCTCGCCAGGGTGCCAAGACATCTCTATGGGGAAAGAAAAGTCTTTATAACAAATGGTGCTCGGGACAACTGGATAGCCACATGCAAAATAGTGCAATCGCCTCCTTATCTCCCATCTTATACACAAGTTAACTCAAAAAGGACCAAAGACATAAATATAAGTGCTAAAGCTATAAAACTCTTAGAAGAAAATACAGGACTAAATCCTCGTGGCCTTGAGTAAAAAAGACAGATAATGACAAGTGTTGACAAGGACGTAGAGGAATCAGAACCCTCATACACCACCAGTGAGACTGGAAAATGGTGCATCCGTTTTGGAAAACAGTCTGGCCGTTCCTCAAATGATCAAACATAGGGTTACCATACAACCCAGCGCTTCCACTCCTGGTACACATCTGAGAGAGAGGAAAATATGTCCACACAAAACCTTGCTCATGAAAGTTCGCAGAAGCAGTATTCATAATAACCAAAAAGTCAAAACAATGTAAATGTCCATCAGCTGGCAAATGAGTAGACAAAACGTGGTATATTCATACGGCGAAATTTTATTTCACCATAAAAAGGGATGAAGTACGGACATATGTGCCCACATGGATGAACATGAAACACATGCTAAGTGACAACAGACCACATGATCCCATGCATGTGGAGTGTCCAGGACAGGGAAATCTAGATAGTCGAGTAGTGGTCGCTTAGGGCTAGGGGAAGAGGGCAATAGCTAAATGGTACCATTTTTCTTCTTGAGGTGGTGAAAATGTTCTAAAACTGACTGTGGAGAGGCTTGGGCACATCCGTGAATGTGCTAAAAACCACTGAATTTTATACTTCAAATGGATGAATTGTATTGATATGTGAATTATATCTCAATAAAGCTATCATTTTTTAAAAACAGTCTAAACGACGTGGTACTATTTTGTTTAAAATAATAATGATGTGTAGCTAGAAGTCTGGAAGGACATATAACAAAATGTTTACTGTGCCTCTTGCCTCTTTCTTGGTGGTGAAATTATAGATTACTTTTATTGATTACTCTTATGTGTAGAAGAACAAGAACAACATCATGGGACAGGTCAGATGATGCCACCAATGCTAAGAATCGGGTCTTGACAGGTGGATGTTAGGAAGAAGGGCATTTCAGGGGCGGCTGGGGGGCTCAGTTGGTTGAGCGTCTGACTCTCAGTTTCGGCTCGGGTCATGATTTCACAGTCGTGGGATCAAGCCCCGCGTCCAGCTCTGAGCTCAGCGTGGAGTCTGCTTCAGATTCTCCTCTGCCTCTCCATCCAGCTTAGCATTGGTAGCATCATCTGACCTGTCCCATGATGTTGTTCTTGTTCTTCTCGGAGCAGACATCTTTCTTCCAGGAAGACCTTGGCTCTGTCCCGACTGTTCTTTCCTTTCCACTCCACCCATTGATTGGCCCTTGTTGGGTCCCCTATATGCTCCAGGTAGAGGAAGGTGCTATTGGTGAGGAACAGCATTTGTGTACGTCCGAAGTTGGGCTATGGCGTGACCACTTGAGAAATGGGAAGGGTCCACTGTGGGTGGAGTAGGAAGTGGGAAGAGGTGAGTGTGAAGAAGGAAAAGGAGCCAGATCAGGAAGGGCTCTGGGTGCCCCACTCTGATGGGACTGGTGTCCTTTTAGAAGAGGAGGAGACGCCATCTCTCTCTCTTCATGCTCACACAGGAAGCATCATGTAAGGACACAGTGAGAAAGGGCCTCTCCAGAAACCACCCCTGGGACCTTCTCACGGACTTCGAGCCTCCAGAACCGTGAGGGAAAAAAATGCTGGTTGTCCGAGTTGTGCATCTGAGGTGTGTTGTTAAGGCCACCAAGCCGACTTGCACAAACCTCGTCGCCTCACTGGGAACCCTACTAGATACCTCACACTTAGCCCAACCCATGCAGACTCTTGGCTCCCACTGCAAATCCATTTCTCACCCACTTCTCTGTCTTTCAGTAAGTACTGTGATCAGCCAGTCGGTTCCTTGAGCCAGAATTCCCAGACTCACTCTCAACTTTTCTATTTCCTCACTCGCCACAATTAGTTCACATTAGCCAGTTCAGTGGCCTCTCTCTTTAGGGTATATCCTGAACCCACTCTCATTTCCCAAAGTCTAACAGTACCACCCTGATCAATTTTCTTTAACCCATTACTGCAACTCCCTCCTCATGGTTCACTCTCCTTATTTACTCTGCTGCTCTCCGCAAACCATGGCCTAGACGGCAACAAAGTGATCTTTACACCGCACACTACATGACATCACATTGCTGTTCAAAACCTCTGATTGGTTCCACTTCACAGAGAGGAGATCCAAGTCCAGGGGCCTCTGTGCACCTCCCGCCTCCCCTTGGACACTGCCTGCACCCAGTAGGTCCCACTCTGTTCTTCCACACAGCAGGGTCTCGGTCCAGCCTCAGAGCATCTGGTATACCTGGACGAATTCTGGGAGGCCTACTCTTACCAGTGGATGCAGCTCCTTGCAGAGGCCTCCCTTCACCTGAAGGACACCCTGTATGTCCAGGTCCATCCACCACATGTCCCATGGCAGGCAGAACAAAGCTCACAAAGATGTCCTCCTCTTAATTCCCGGAACCCATGGAACCCTTGTATGTTGAAAAGGGTGATTTTGATAGCAGGTGGATTAAAGGCTGCTCATCAGCTGACCTTAAAATGGAGAGATTATTTGGGATAACCTGGGTGGGGCCCATGTAATCACAAGAGTCCTTAAAAGTGGAAGAGAGAGAGGCACGGTAGTCAGTGTCCGGTGGATGGGGCATCAGAAAGACGCAATCCACCCCTGCTAGCGTTGAAGGTGGAGGAAGGAGCCAGAAGCCAACTAGTGTGGGTGTCCTACATTATATGGAAGAGGCAAGAACAGGTTCTCCCTTTGGGCCTCCAGAAAGGGCACCCTGATTTTAACCCCGTGAGGTCCGTGTCAGACTTCTGACCTCCAGAACTGTAAGGTGATAAATGTGTGTTGTTTAAGCCACTAGGTTTGTGATAATTTGGTACAGCAGTATAAGGAAAATAATACACCCTGCATTTTGGTTACTCCACCGTACTCATTACCACCCAGAATAGTCTCATCTATTCACTTTTGCAGTGTCTCCCTGCTCTGCAGGCTAACTCCGCATGGACAAGGACCTCGGCTGTCTTGCTCACGATGGTTTCCCCGGGGCCCTGACCGGCAATGAACAAAAGTGGGTGCTCAATAAAGATCTGTGGATAAGGAAAAGAAGAAGAGGCAACCAGAAATGTGAGGAGCTAAGGCAGGTATTCCTGTGTGTTTGACAGGCAAGTATAGCAGATAACAGGACTGGGTTGGAAGAGAGTGAGAAATGCAGGACAAGAGCATTTTCTCTCCTGGAGAAGCAGGGAGGTGAGCAGTCCTGGCCGCCGGCGCTACTGCTCTAGGAAATCCTCAGGGACCCAGGTTCCCTTGACGTCCCTCCATCCTTATGGGGTGGCTTCATCCTCCTGGTTCCAAGTGGACTTCTGAGGAAAACGTCCAGAAACGGCCACACAACCTGTCCCACTTCTAAAGCCCCGGGTATCACAGACAGTGAAAAGGCCACTTTGCAAGCATCATATGCCCAGGACAACAAACACACACATCCTTGGAAGGGCTTCTATCAACAACTGAACAATGTTTGTTTCTTGGCGGTAGATACAGAAAGGCTTTATTTTCTGCTTTGGGCTTTTCTATGTTTTCCATATGAATGGTGATGACTATGTCCTGCTCTTGTAATCAGGAAAATCCATCAAAAGCATTCCAGCATAAGGGGGGGAAGTGTCATAGCCGACAGTGTGCTGTCATGACTTATGCAGGAATCAGGCGGGCTGACTTGCAGCCGAGGAGAGCAGTAGGTAGCGGATGGGAGAAGGGGTATTTCCAGATTCACCACAAAGACCAGCTTTTACTCTCCCATTGTCAAGAATGTTTACAAACAGTCTTGAAGGCTGGGGAGTTTAGGCTTTGTTATATTTTGATTTGGAGTTTATTCTCTTCACCAAATGACAGACTCTAAAGGAACAAAACGTGCAGCACAGCTCAGGCTACAGATGAAGCCAGAGATGTAAATACCAGGGTCTTGAAAATGTCGAGCCTGCAGCCCACAGCCCACCATCCACAGGGAAGCAGTCCAGTTGGAACCTGCTTAGTTCTTGTTGTTTTAGGCTGAACGAAATTGTAAGGGAACGATTCTTTAGATGATGCTCCTTAGTGCACTGGGCATGCCGACGGGAGCTCTGTAAGTATTCCAGGAACATAACTACATAGTTTGTAGCTTGTGGTGTGAGTCAAGCTCCAAGCCACTATTACATTGAGCTTTAGGGGTTGGTGCATATATAATTTGATTCAGTCTGTCCGGGTTCATGGGGTCAGCAGTTTGGGAGCAGAATGTTGCCTGAGTCAGCTCCCAGGGCAGCTGTACAAAGAAGGCACTGGCTTGGTGGCCAGGCCAGAAATCTGCCCTGGAGCGTCTTCTGCAGAGTGGTGTGTGTGAGCCCCTTCTCTGTGGGGCCGTGGGGCAGGCGTGGTATGGACGTGAGGTGGGAGGAGGCACACGTGGGGACCCGAGTGGGGAGGGAGAGATCTGTCGGCCAGCCAGGAACAGTCCACGTCAGGCAGGATTAAGGCGGAAATTAAGATCTGAGTTTCCAAACACCCTCACACATTTTCCCTCTTGCCAGCGTTTTCAAGGGATTATATTTTTAAAAAATTAACAGTGCAGTTTCAAGTTATTCCAGTTATTCCATAGTGTTTGCTTATTTCCTACTACAACTTCAAGCACAAGGAGTATTAAGCTCTCAGATTTTCCAGTAAGTCAGGCAGGTTCGAGAAGTTCATCCACAGAGTAAGAAAACATCAGCTACACATCCTGGGCAACAGGTAAAGACTCACATTGCCTGGGCGGTAAAATATTTTACTGAAAAGCAATGACCCGGGTCAAAGTGCTTCTTTAATCACAAAGAGTAATAACAGCATCGGGTGAGTAAAACTGCAGAGGTGTATCGCTTACTGGTACCGTTCAGTCAGCACCAACACCAGAGGGGGGGAGGGATCCTTTCAGGAGACGCACACGTGCTAGAAAGGCACTTCTCCTCTCATGAGGTTTTGGGGCCTGGGAAGAAGAATCCGGCGGTATCTCTAGGGCCTGCCCGGTGCCTGTGCTGTGGGACTTCCCCCATGGGCTACAGTCCTGGTGGGTTATAGAAGGGAGGAGTGCAGGTGATGACAGCAAGATGGTGTCCCCGACCCCAAAATGACAATGTAACAACTATCCTTGGATGGCAACACCCCTCGGAGAGCTCTGGAGTGCAGCTAGGAAACTGAAGCAACCCGGTGGAATGCAAAAACAAAACAAAAACAAAACAATCATGGCCACATAAAAAAGGCATGGAAGCATTTTATGTGCATCATCCCATGCCCCAGACCAGCACATCTCAGTGCGAAAAGGACTCCCCCTCAGGGTGAGTTCCCCCACACAGAAAAGGAAGAGCAGGAAGACCCTGAGGGCCTTCAGCCCTCGTCACTGCCAAGGACCCCACAGTCTTGACTAACAGAGACTCCCATTGCCAGGACCCACACCATGTGCCCCCTCAGAGCTGGATCCCTGCTCATCCCCCAGAGATGCTACCATTGTGCCCTTCCGCTGACCCAGGGCTGCCACCATGCACATGCCCAGCCATCTTGCTGTCTTGCTGCTGTGCACCTGCCTTGGACCTTGCACCCCCATGTGCCTACTAGACCCAGGAGTCCGGCATGCCCACCAGACCTGGCACACCTCCCCTGCCAGTCCCAGTGCTGCTGTGCACCTGCCCCAGCAAATGGCCTCACTGAAGCCAGTCTGTCAGGTTTGGAAGAAGTGATTTCTTCTTCAAGTGTGCGGACGCCCACCCCAACAAGACTACAAGGTACACAAAAATGCGGGAAGACATGCTACCACCAAAGGAACACAATACATTTCCAGTAACTGAGCCCAAAGAAATGGAGATCTATGAATTACATGACAAAGAATTCAAAATAATAGTTTTTTTAAAGATTTTATTTTATTTATTTGATGGGGTGGGGAGAACATGAGCAGGGGGGTGCGGAGGGAGAGGGAGACACAGACTCCCTGCTAAGCAGGGAGCCTGATGCAGGGCTCCATCCCAGGACCCTGAGATCATGACCTGAGCTAAAGGCAGATGCTTAACTGACTGAGCCACCCAGGCGCCCTGAGATAGAAATCATTAAAACAAACAAACAAAAAACCCCAAAACTTTGGAGCTGAAGAAGACAACGACCGAAGAATTCACTAGAGAGCTCCCACAGCAGATCTGATCAAGCGGAAGAAAGAACGGTGAAGTCTAAGACAAGCCATCTGAAATGATCTAGTCAGAGCTGCAAAGACAAAACAGATTGAAGAGTGAAGAAAGCCTGTGGGATTTATGGAACACCATCAAAGTCACCAGGACACTAGTGTCCTCCTCATCCACGGTTTCAGTTACCTGTGGCCAACAGTCTGGAAGCAGATGATCCTTCTTCTGAAGTGTCATCAGCAAGTCAATAGTAGCCTCGTGCTAGGTCACGGGGACTGTGTCATTCACCTCACTTTACCTCACCATGTAGGCATTTTATTGTCTCATGTCATTACAAGAAGAGAGGTGAATATTGACAATAAGATTTTGAGAGAGAGAGACCCCATTTGCATAACTTTTATTGCAGTATATTGTTATAATCGTTCTATTTATTAGCTATTATTAATCTGTTATTGTGCTTAATCTATAAATTAAACTTTATCGTAGGTACGTATATATAGGAAAAAACATAGCATGTGTGGAATTTGGTACTATCTGTGGTTCAGGAATCCACTGAGAGTCTTGGAATGGATCCCCTATGGATAAGGGGAGACTACTGTATATGCATTATGAGAGCCTGAGAAGGAGGAGAGAAAGGAGTGGAAAGCGTATTTAAAGAAATAATGGCCCCTTGTTCCCAAATCTGGGGAATAAAATAGACAACTAGACATCCAGATTCATGAAGCCCAAAGGATGCCAAATACGTTGAAGACAAAGAGGTCTACACCAAGACACATTACTAAATTGTCAAAAGTTGAAGATAAGGAATTTTGAGAACAGTAAGAGAAAAATGACATGTTGCATATAAGGAACCCCTCAGAAGACTATAGGCAAATTTCTCAGCAGAAACCTCACAGGCCAGGAAAGAGTCGGATGATATATATAAAAGTATGGAAAGGAAACACCTGCCACGCAAGAATACTATATCTCACAAAACTGTTCTTTAACAATGAAGGGCAGACAAAGTCTTTGCCAGAGAAGCAAAAAAATTGAGGGATTTCGTCACCGTGAGATCTGCTTTACAAAACATGCTTAAAGAGGTTACTCAAACTGAAATGAAAACACTCTAAACAGCACAACACGAAAGCACAGCAAAGCGTAACCCTCACTGGCAAAGGTAAGTATGCAGACAAGTACAGAACACTGGAACGCTGTAATGGTGGTGTGTGAATTATTTTCAACCCGAATATAAAAGTTAAGAGACAAAATATTAAGAATAGCCATAGCCACAGCAGTCTGATTTGCTCCTGGCTCACTGTGATGGCAGGCCTGGGTGCCGCTGGCTGCGTCAGAGCCTGCCCCACCTTCTCAGCCGCCTCTTCCAGCAACACCTGCATAGCTGAAGCAGATTCCCTCCTTCCCCGGATCTCGTTTAGTCCCTGGGTGTTTTCCAGAAGCAGATCTTAATTTGCTGCCTCTTCGGGTGTTTGGGGGAGGATTGGTCACAATCAGCCAGCCCATCATCACTGGAAGCAGAACCCTTGTCCTGTCTCTGTGTTTTTAGTGTATGTTCCTGGACATTTCCTCAAACACAGCCCGCAGGCTAGACACTTGAGTCCATTCTGTGATGCAGTTGGTCCCTGAGTTTTATAACTTATTTCTTTAAAAAATTGTATTTTAAATTCCTTTCAAATCTCACGTGTCCTGGTGTTCCTACTGGCAGTCTATTCTTGCTTGATGGACGCAATGTTGTCCTGCATGTTTCTGAAGGATCTATTAGGTTCACTTTTTTTTTTCAGGTTTTGCCAATTTCTGAATTAGCAGCTTTCCACCTGGGGCTGATTATTCTAATCCTGCCATCGGCACTTGCGCCTTACGCGTGAGGTGCCTCGGAGGCCAGAGGGACAGTACAGTGAGATCTCTCTCTCTGTGGCTGACGTGGGATTTCTCTGCAGCCCAGTGGCTGCTGACTCTGCTGTCTTCCTTCTCCTCCCTGCGGTCTACAGGGTAGTCTGAGCTTCAGCTCTGAGGGTCACTGTCTGTTGTCCTGCAGAGCAATTTCGGGCAGAGACCAAACTCTGCACAGATGAAAAAAGCCCACCGATATAATGAGCGTTCAGTGTGTTAATGAGGAGAGTGTTTCTGTATCACGACTGCGTCCGTGTTTATGTTTTAATTCTGTACTACTTCTCTCTCCGGGCTAAATCTTTCTCCCTTCAGGTGGGATTCTAGGAACACAGTCCTGGTGAGCAGGTGCAATACATCAGTGACGTTTCACACAGGCTGCTGCAGGTGCGCAGCCCCCTGGATGCATGTGTGTCCTGGACGGAGGGGCGTGTGCTAACTGAACACATGGCAGAGGAAAGACAGAAGGGCATCCCAGCACAGCTAACTCCAGAGCTCCATGTGCTGCCGTCTGCCTACAGCCCCCAGAGCCCTGCAAGCAAACACCCATCTTCTCCTTGGGCATTTCCCACCGACAGCAGAATATGAGCGCATCTGCTCAGTGTATCGTGAATGCTACGGTTACTATTATGCCATAATTAAGTGAGGAACGGAGACCTGGAGTAGTTGTCACAAAATCCAAGGTCACAACATTTCGGCACTCGGTGAGTCACTGTCCTCTGCGAATAAACCGCCCAAGGCAGAAGACTGTGGTGTTGAACGCAGGCTTCTAGAAACAGGAAGGACCTAGGTTATTGTCTGAGGCTTTCTACTTCTGACCGCAGTGTTTCCTGACACACTGCTCAGGGGTTCCATTCCCGGTGGACTCACCAAATACAACTGAGGGCCAATCGTAGGTCTTTCAAAGCATCTTTGCATGCGTAAGGCACACGGAATAGCTCACAAATGGTAACGAGGCGTTTTGGCTGTTGAATACAGTAACGGTAGCGGCGTATGTGGAGTGCCTGAGGTGGATGTTAGAATCCCCATTTTGCAGATGGGCACCCTGCGGTTGGGAAAGTGCAAGCGACTCCGTCGCATTCACAGTCGTGGCGAGTAGCCAGGGCAGGGCAGTGTGGCCCAAGCCAGGCTGTCAGCCATCACGCCAGCCTGCAAGGCTGCACGTAGGATTCTGCCGCTGTTCTGGCCTGAAGCCGGGTCCTGCAGGCGGGTGCTCAGGGAGGAGGGGGCCGTGGAGAGACGTTCCCTGGCCTCCCTCAGGCAGAGCTGGGTGCGGTAGAGTGCTGACCCTGACCCTCCTTTTGTGCACATCTTCCTGTCATGTGACACATTGCCCGAGACCCCCTCCACACTGCCACGCATGTCCCCACCCCAAAGGGCTCTCTCTCCCTCTCAACAACTGCCTCCCTCCCCCAACACCTACTGTCTCGACGGGAGCGGACTGAAGCTCCTCAGAAGGGTGGCCACATGCTCACAGGGCATCTGCCGGCAGGTGCACCCCGCTGAACCACGGCAGGTGTGAATGAACAGCAGGATGTGGGGAAGCAGAGGTCCTGGATGTGTTCTGCGTGTGCTCCACTCTGGAACTACAGCTTCTCTCACAGTCCACATCTGCCCACCGCGGCGGCCTGGTCGGAGGCAGTGTAGGCCCCTTCCTCTGAGTCCGCTTGTGAGCCAGGCCAACCAGGCCACCTTGGAAGAGACATGGGCTCCTTGCATAGTCCGCTGAGATGTTTTGGAATAGAGACCCTCGTCTGCGGATCAGGTTGTACTACGTTATTCTGGAGAGCATTCTAGTTAGAAGTAAATGTCCCCACTTCCTACTGAGGCTGCCTCTGCCCTTCTTTGCAGCATGGCCCAGTTCCCTCCCTGTGTGGCAGAGGCTCCTCCTGAGAATCTGTGCTTGTCTCTTCCAAGGCTGTCTGTCTTTCAGTCGCTAAATCGTGCCGTATGGGAGCCGCTTGCTCGTGTGACTGTGAAACCCTGTACTTGTGAGTCATAAATAAACTCCCATCACAAACCTTCAGGTCTATCTAAGGTCACACGGCTATTTCTTCTCTAGTCACACCAGTGAACCCATTCGATCAGTGCTGGAAATCCAGGAATGCTTGCTCATGCGTGGGGCGCTGTCTGTGCCGCCTAGACGTTCAAGTCTGGTGAGGGGAAACAAGGTGTTTTGGGGTAAGTACTACGGGAAGGGCCAGAGCGGGGCCGCGTTCACGATGTTCACGGCAGCTCAGAGGAATGGCTCTGCTCTATGCAAACCCCTATTGGCTCCATTTCTGCACCTGCCGGGGCCAGAGTCGCGGGCCCTGGGGTGCTGAGGATGAGGAGGAGACCAGGGCCTGGGAGGAGGGGTCGGCCCCAGAGGCCAGTGTGCAGTGTTCAGAGCTGACTGAGGCGGAAACTCGCCCCCCAGAAGAGCCCAGCGAGAATATGGGTCATGGCAGCAAAACCGAACAGCGGTGGTGCTCAGAGGGGCAGGGAGGCACCTGCGTGGTTCCAGTGCCAGGAATGGAGGAAGGGATGGGGGAAATGGGGATGGCAAGCGAGACTGGCAAAGGGAGTCACGGCTGTAGCCAAATAGGCCAGGTTTCTGGGCAAAAACGATTCCAGCGGGAAGTGAAGACAGAGGCTGGGGCCGAGGCTGCGGCCAAGCCCACTGGCCACGGTGCCAGGTCTGGGCCCAGCCCCAGGACTGCTTGTACACATGCTTTCATTGTGCCGCTTGGAGTGAGAAGGAGCCATGTACATAATGCAAAGTAAACAGCCTGTAACCGACACAGGGGAACACGGGCAGGGCTGCGGGGGGCCACTGACACCATACCTTCGGTGTTGCAGTACATTTGAAGGTGTTCGCACAAAGTGGTGGGAGGGAATCCACCAAGCCCCTCCATCCCCAGCCCCAGCTCACCTTCCACCCTCCCTCCCTGCTGCTGGGGCCAGTCATGGCTCAGCAGGGCCCATCCTTGCTCCCTGACATCGCTCTGCCCTTTTTAGGAGTCAGTTCTGAGACTGAACATGAAGTCGTAGGCCGCTGACAGGGGCTGAAGAACGCCGGCTGGGCATGGCCTGGGGGTCAAGGAAGGCCCCAAGCATGCAGCGGGGCCTGAGCCGAGCTCCCAGGGTGAGGTTGGTGCAACTGAGGAGGACTTTCTAGGCAGAGGTAAGAGCTGGGTTAGGAATAGATGGGGCCTGGCCAGGGCCTGGCAAGTGGGACAACTGGCCCGACACTGACCTGTGTACCCCCTGCTTCCATGCACCGGGCCGGGCCGTGCAGAAACTCATGAAGGTCCAGATCCCAGAAGCCCAGAGCTTACCCTCTACGCAGAGTCACAACCCACGCAACCACGGAAAGCAGCATGCGGAAACCCTAATGCTGGTGCTCAGCGACACTTCGAAGGGTGGGTGAGATTCGGGAACTCTGAGTGTGTGTATGTGGTGCAGGGCAAGGGGGGGTAAGCTGGCACTTCCCGGCTTTTCCTCCCATTTTGTTAAGCGTCGCTAGAACTACCGACTACTTGCTCCTCTTCTGAACCACGCCATGATTTTCAGGCGCCCGGGCGAGGGCGGGCTGTGTGTGGAGGATGGAACATTCTCTTCCTGCCCACCTCCAGAGACCCTCTCTGCTTAGTAGACAAGGTGAGACGCCACGGTTTTGGGTGGAGTCAACCTTCCTCTTGGGGGATGCTTCCTGGGGTCTAGACGGGGCCTCTTGTCTCATAAAAGCCATATGTGAACAACTGTTAAGACCACAGTACAAACCCGTGTCCCTGAGGGTGTTTCTGCTCCTGGGCTCAAACATCCCCCAGCACGCCTGTCCCAGCAGGTAGAAACAACAAGCCCTCTGTGGACTAACACATTTCCTTTCCCAGGAGAGCTTAGTGTTTAACTCCAGTCTAACACAAACTCACACCACCCACCATGAAACAAAATGCCTTTGCTCCTTCCTACCTTATTAAGTGAGCATGGATGAGTCAGTCAACCTTGGAGCCTGTGTCTTGAACTGAAATACAATTAAAAGGTGAGGATAATCCCACCCTTTTGATTCCACAACATTGATATGATGACCCAATGAAGTGTGCGTGCGGGAACACTACCTCACCTTAGGAAATTCAGAGAATAATGAAAGCTTCAGCAAGTTCATCTGTCCCAACTTCAGATGACCCGTTTGGGGAGTGTCTGTCACTGCCCCCCCATCAGGCCATACATGGAAAGCAAGCACTGTGCCCCACATATTAACATCTCTGGCCCAGACATTTTCACTACTGCATTTTACCAAACATTTAATGAATTAACTCCAATTCCGCATAATCTCTGCCAGGACACAGGAAAGGAGGGAACACCTCTCAATTCATGTCACGAAAGTAGTATTTCATGGGCTGGTGTCATCCTGACAAAATCAGACAAAGACAGTACAAAGAAAACAAAAAACGAAAACTCCCAAAGCCCTGTAGACCTCATAAATGCGAATGCAAAAATTCATAACAAAATAGCACGTAGAATTCGGCTTCTATAAAAAGAATTCTGTAGCATGACCAGATTTTTTTCCTGACCCCTGGCATTTATACCACTTATTTTTGACACATTTTCTCTTCTGATTATTTATCATTTTGTTACATATTGTCTTGTTCATAAGTGTCTCATCTCCCCCCAGATACTGCAGTATCTTCGAGAACACAGCCCATATCATATGTAGTATTTCCTTTGTATACCTACAAAAAAAAATAAGCATTTGGTTTTATACCCCTTAACAAATAACATCATGCTCAAGATCAAAATAGGGGCTTAACTGGCGTTCAGTGAACGGTCTCGTTTCTTGGGGGGAAGAAGGGGGAGAATATCGAGAAGAGCCACATTCACCCGCATGTAAGCAAACACGCTATAGGGTACGGGGATCTCGGGACTGAAAGAATCCTAATTTCAAGCAGATCTGAAATAACCTATCTTCTTTCAGTAAAGGTTATATATAACCAGAGTTGGACCCTCAGGACACGCTAACGTCTTCCGGGAGAAGTGATGTTATTCTCTGAGCAAAGATGTCTCAGTCCGACTGAATTCTATCAGAAAGCAGTATATTAAGTCTGGTTAATTCTTTATGTGGAAAGCTACTCGTCTTCCACTTTGCCATGTGAAACAAGGTACAGCAAACACATTCCCAGTGAGTGAAATGTGACGTTCCCATAATGGGATTTCCCCTGTGCTGACAGCACACGGAACACAGCATGGGGTCGTGGAAAATGCACAGATGCCGGACTTCTAGCCCGGGGTCTCCTCACTAGCACCAGCACCTTGGGCAGATTACTTTGCATCTCTGGGGTGCACGTTCCTTATCAGTAAAATAGAAGGGTCGTAGTTCACATTCCAATGTTATTGTAGGGAGGGGAGATTCTGTGTGTGAAAAGCACCTTGTAATTCGAAGTGGTAAACGCTATTTATAATTTATAAACGTCTATTTATAAATCTATAATTTAATAATTGTTATAATAATATAAATTAATAATTACTATAATAAAAATATTATGACCTGAAAGCACTTTGGACGGCTGGAGGGTCCTGTGTAATCTGACAGGTGACAGCCTGAGAACCCGGTTGCCCGGCTTGCACACGGCTGCAGCGGCCCCACACTCCCAGGCTGCACGCTCAGTCTTTCCCATCTGAGAAAACTCTCCTCTCTCCCTACCCTCACTCCGTGATCATGCCATTTCTTTTCCTGCGGTGGCCTTCACAGTCAAACTTCTTGAAACGACTGTTTGTAGTGGAGACCTCCAGCTCTGGCCGTGGACACAGCAGTTGGGTGCTTGTCTCTACAGAGTAGAGCCCGTCCACCCAGTTCACACACTTACAGTAACTGTCTGCATGAAAGATAAAACCAGTGACCGAAAGAATCACATACTTAGAAATCTCAAATAGAGGAAGGAAAGATGTGCACATTAAGATATGATTTACAGGCATACAATTAAGCCATATTTTCTTTTCTTTTTAAAATTATTATTATTATTTTAAATATTTTATTTATTTATTTGACAGAGAGAGACACAGCGAGAGAAGGAACACAAGCAGGGGGAGTGGGGGAGGGAGAAGCAGGCTTCCCGCGGAGCAGGGACCCCCCCCCCGCCCGATGCGGGGCTCGATCCCAGGACCCTGGGATCATGACCTGATCTGAAGCCAACGCTTAACTCCTGAGCCACCCAGGCGCCCCTAAGCCATATTTTCTAAATATGTTCCAAACTGAGCCTTTAAATAGTAAATTCTATGTGCATATATAGGGAATTATTAGCTTGTTTTACTCTTTTTTTTATCACATTGCTTAGAATGCTTTGCAAAAGCAAAGGACTCCGCGAGCTGTGTGAAAATCAAAGAACAAGCTGCTGTTGTCTCACCTTCACTCAGCTCAGGGGTTCACCAGTGAAAGGAGGTTACGGCCATGGTGAGTCATAAGTTGATTTAAATGTTGCACCTAGAATGAGCAAAGATAAACCAGGATAGAGGATGTCAGAGAAAACTGCACAGAGTAGGGGAAATATTATTTCACAAAACTTAAAAAAATTGTGGCAGGATATACATAACATAAAATCTGCCATTTTAACCATTTTGAAGTGCCATTAAGCACATTGACAATCTTGTACTACCATCACCAATATTTCACGAAACTCTCTCTGTGCACACACGGTGCACGTGTGGTGGGCTCTGATATAAAGTGTATTTCTTACCTCGGGTCATGGTTTTTTCAAAAAGCATGAAAACCCTGCAATTAGCTCACTCTTCACATAGGCAAAAGGATAGAAATTTCACTAACTCTGAGACTCCAGTGGAGCCTGAGGAATAGAGAAACCCTCTAAAGATGAGGAGATGATTCTAAAGAAGAGGATAAATTCAGATATCTGACATAAAGAAAAATTTGAAAGGCATATTTGTCTTTGTGGGTGTTTCACATTTGTCCATACAACGGATGCATGGGGACCGTACTCAGAGAGTGAGACCCCCCCAGAGTTGGGGGGAGGTTGGGAAGTGTTGTCCTGTGTCACTGAGGGTGGGAACGATGGGCAGAAAGTGGCTGAGTTGCCTTCTGCGGTGGCGGCCGCAACTGTGGTGCCCGTCTTTGTGTCACGAGGAGACTCCAGGGCTTCACAGGGTGGATTAAGGAACCAGTGTTTCCTATGTCTAATCAGAGTGACTAAAATATATCCAGAGGAAAACACCCTTGTGATAATGCCGATGTATGGAAAATTATAATTCCCTCAAGTCTGGTATGTGGTATCTAAGGTTATAAAGTTGTCAAAACAAACAAAGAAACAGAAATAGCCATCCCCATGGAATGCGGGGGGAGAAAGTACAAATGATAAGAACTCCAAGTCAACGGGATTCACTGTAGTGAACAGTGTTAAAAATAAAGGCAGCTCATAAGAATTGACAGAAGCCTATAGGAGGCCGGTGGGTGAGTTAGCAAAGTTGGGATGACTTCGGTTCAGCACACATTCACTAATACCAGTCACTGTGGAAAATGATGAGGGTACAAATTGTAAGATCTAGTTCCTGCCTTTGCAGAGTTTATCATGAGCGGGAGGGAAAGCACACCACATAACCGGGCTTTCTGTGCCTTGCAGTAGGAGCTGGTGTTACAGGTGCACCCTGCATGGGGCTGGAGCTTGAAGGGCGACTCGATCCAGCCAGCAGCGATGGGTTGGAGTTGGGTATTCGGGGAATGCTTCCCGGAGGAGGTCCAAGCCTCCACATTCCGTGTAGGAAAGAACAGATGACTACTTGCTAGAAGGAAGAGGGGAGAGACAGAAGGGGAAACACGCAGAGGTTCGGGCAGCTTGGTGTGCTCGGGGAGACTCTGGCTGGTTTGTAATCAGGGACGGGAGATTTTAAGCCCCATCAAGTGGTTGTGGTTAACATTTAAAGATGGAGCCTGGGTTATTTGGGCTCTCCCTTCTCTGCAAGCTCTTCACTGCCGGTGAGCGGCAGGACGTACACATCCTTGATGACTGCGTGGGCGTGTCCATTTCACAAAATAATGAGGCAGAGAGTCTTCATTAGGGAAGTTGTAGGGGAAAGAGCCCGCATCTCAGGAGACTTGTGAGAGCGCAGCCCAGGGCACAGGGCACCGCTCCTGCTCAGTCTTGCTGGGGGCGGGGGCGGGGGGGGGGGGGCTGGGGCAGGGGATTGTGGAAGCAGGGAGGGACTGCCTGGGAGAAACAGGAGGGACGCTGGTGGTTGCCATGCACACTCCAGGCTCAGGACACAGGCAGCGCTGTCTAGACAGTGGCTTTCTCTCCCCTTGCAGGGATGCCTCTCATTTCTTACGAAGTTGAGCGTCCGCAGATGTTGAGTTAAAAAGGAATGTCCAGTGTGCAAGGTCTCTCAAGTTAATTAAAAAGGGTGCTTATTAAGTCCAGTTCTCTGCCTGAAACACCCAAGTTGGGAAGTGTCTCCAAAATGTCTGTCTCATCAATTCACCGTTCTTTCTATGAGGGCTGCAGTCTGGCAGGCAGTCATGGTGGGGATGCAATCTCTTCCCAGGCCTAGCGGCAGCTAGGCACCATAAAGGTCAACCATCCCGGAAGAGAGCTGCTAGAAATCGTGCGAATTCAGCTGCAGTTCAGGCAGTATCCTCCGCCCTGACGGAGTTCCTTTCAAAGGGAACACAGATCCAAGCACAGAAGCCTTGAACGACCAACCTGGGTCTTCACTGTGGGTTTTCACAAAGGAGCTAGGCTGAGGGCATAACAAAGCACACTGCACAGAAGTTTCTCAGAAACTTTCTCGAGATATGCAACAGGGGCCCTGGGGGAGACCCTTGCGGGCCCTCAGGCACGTGACTCTCCCCCCTCCTGCTCCCTGCCCTGAGGCCTCGGACCCTGGGCAGGCGGCTGCCAACACCCCACCCACTTGCCCAGCCTTTGCGGCCTGGAGACCGGGGGTCTCGCCCAGGAACCCTGTTCCTCTAGCCAGAAGGCTGTGGCACAGCCTGGGAAGCAGTCCTCTCTCACTGCTTTTGAGCAGAACGTGCTCGTGGGATACAGAAGAGGACTTTGAAACCCTCCATCTCATCACCACATTTTTATTACCTTGGGGGAATTTAAAACACATCCAGAAGTGGGGAGGAGTTTTAGGAGCCCCCATGCAAGGTGTCGGTCCGTGCAGCTGTCCACTCACTAGCCTGTCCCATTATTGTTTACATATTCCTACTGGCCACCTCCCTTTTCGATGATTTGGAAGGAAATCCTAGACATACTATCATGTCACTCATCAATACTTCAGTATGTATCTCTAAAAATAGATCTCCATTTTCAAGAGCTCCAAATTCACAGATAAGTTGCAACCACTTACATATTCTACACCCAGACTTACCAAGTAAGATTTTGTCATATTCTCATTCTGTGTGCGTGTGCACCTTTCACTAAACCATCTGAGAGAAACTTCAAGATATCTTCACCTGTCACCCCTAAATACTTCAGTTTATAGCTCCTGTGACCAAAGACATTCTCTCTCTCTCTCTTTTTTCTTTTTTTAGAAAGAGAGTGCACGCAAGTATGTGAGAGTAGGGCGGGGGGTGGTGCAGAGGGAGAGAATCCCAAGCAGGCTCCATTGCTCAGTGCGGAGCCCCAACACAGGGCTTGATCTCACGACCCTGAGATCATGACCTGAACCAAGATCAAGAGTGGGATGCTTAACTGACTGAGCCCCCAAAGAGATTCTCTTACACATCCATAAAACAAGTTTATGAACAAATCCAATTCAGGAAACAACCTTGATTACAAGACTGGGCCAACACTAGAGTTCTGACCGCGTCCTTCATAGCAAATGTCACTCTGATCGAGCACCTGGCATAGGGTCACACACTGCATTCACTTGTCATATCTCCTCCGTTGTCTTTAACTTGGAAAAAAGTTCCTCAACCTTTCACTGTCGTTTATGACCTTGATATTTTTGAGGATTATGCGCCCACGTTTTGTCTATGTCTTCACTTTACATTTGTGATTGTTCCCTCTTGTTAGTTTGTGCACTTTGGGCAGGAACACCACATAGCTGAGGTCATGTCACCTGATGTCAGTAGGCCACCGTTATCGGGGATGCCAGTGTTCAACCCTTGATTCAGATGGGGTCCTCATGAGCATCCACCGTAAAAACACCCTGTCCCCCCTTGAAATCACTTAAGCATAAGCAATTAATGAGCTGTGAGATGGCAACACAACCTGTTCCTCAACAGCCTTCCCCTGATGCCGTTGGCCTTCATGGATGACTCCTGCCCGGATCCCATGATCGCTGCCACGTGGTGATGTGTTAAATAATTCCTTTTCAATCGGTTAGTCAGCATTCTGTAAAGAAAAGCTTTCCCCTTCCTTCCTCATCTCTAGTATTTTTTTACTTACCCATTTATTTGCATTTCTTAGTATGAACTCATGCATTTTTTTTTTTACCCCCCAACGTATTCTGATGTATTACTGTCATTATTCCTTTCGATACTTCCACCTAATTTGACTAAGCTTGTTCCTTATTGTATTTCTATTTGGGTGGCTTTTTTGGGGACAGAGATCCACCAGAGCTTAACACCTTTTTTTTTTAAGATGTTATTTATTTATTTGACAGAGAGAGACACAGCGAGAGCAGGAACACAAGCAGGGGGAGTGGGAAGAGGGAGAAGCAGGCTTCCCGCCGAGCAGGGAGCCCGATGTGGGACTCGATCCCAGGACCCTAGGATCATGACCTGAGCCGAAGGCAGACTCTTAATGACTGAGCCACCCAGGCGCCCGAGCTTAACACCTTTTTGAGTCCCCTCTTGCCTCATAATAAAATCTCCACTCACTGTCAAATCCAAATACCCTAAGTGGCTCACAAGACCCCTGGGGTTCTTCCTTGCTTGCCCCTCTAGGCTCCTGTGCCCTCCACCCACCTCACCGACTTGCCTTTTTCTTTGTCACACCCCAATACTTCTGTTTTGACCTGGACTGGCTTCCCCCTCCCTGCCAGGATCTTATCAGCAGCCTTTCCACTCTTGTCTCCTCGGCCTTGGCTTACGTATCACTTTCTCGGATTCTCCCTGCAAGCTGGCTCTGGCCCCCCCTGGATTTGCTCCCTGCCTCTGGCAGTCTGTGCACACAGCCTAGGAAACTTATCCCTCGCTATCCCCTACTGTCTGTCCACTTGCCTCTGGAGCTGTGTTCCCCTGTGCTGTCTCCCCAGCACTTAGCACAGCCCCAGAGCGGGGAGCAGGTACCCGGTGAGGACTTGTTTAATTAATAAGTGAATAGCTCTAAACCGTTAGGAATAAAGCTTGAGCAGTGTGGTTAAACCACAAATGAGCTTGCTAACATAGAGGTAATTTTCAGTGATGATCTACGCAATGGAGAAAAAGTGTTCATTTTTTACAGAAAATGCTGTGGAGAATTAAAATGTCCCCAGATACTAGCTGAAATTTAGGCCTTACTAAGAGAAAAATATGTTGGTTTTTTTCATTGGGTAATCCAACTGACATCAAGGAGGTACTATGCACACCCCCCACACACCACAGACTGTTTCTGCACTGTGCAGCTGACCACTGTCAGCGCTGACCGGCACGTCCGTGGCAAATTCGAGCGGCGTCCGTTGAGCTATGAATAGAGCACTATGACGACCCAGAAAAGAAACCAACCGTCGAATAGGAAAAGATTTAAATGGTTGACTTTGAGGGGTACCTTGAAAATGAAGCCTGATTTTACCAGAAGTGAAAGAGAGAAAGGACAGTCCAGGCAGAGAGCAGAGAACAGATGGAGGGCACGAAAGAACCCAAGTGCTCGGAAGTGAAAAGAGGCTCCAGGCTCAACTTTGCAAGCAGCTGACTCTTCTGGGAGCCCATGCTCCTCCTTCTGCTCTGTTCTTTAAAAGGACTGTCAGGGGTGCCTGGGTGGCTCTGTCGGCTCAGGGCCATGATCCCGGATCAGGTCATGATCCCGGGGTCCTGGGATTGAGTCCACAAGGAGCCGCCCCCACCCATCGAGCTCCTTGCTCAGCGGGGAGCCTGCTTCTCCCTGTCTGCCGCTCCCCCTGCTTGTGCTTGCTGACAAATAAATAAGTAAAATCTTTTTAAAGGGACTGTCAGTCAGTGGTACCACCCTACAGTGAAAAGCCCATGCTTTATTCATGACTACACCCAGTGATTCCCCCAGGTGTGTTAAGAAATGTTTGTCAAGTGGATGTGATGAAGGTTGGGTGTCTAAACCTAGGGCAGGAAAAGAGATGTAAGGAAGGAACTGCATTGAGGACCAATTTGTGAAGGGCCTTCTGGTCCATAAAACACAACCTGGACTTCACCCTCCAGGGCCAACAATCAGAAGGGCATGGTGAGGAGGGCTTTTAAGGAAATGTGTGTTGGCACAATGAGTGGTGGGGTGAACAGATGTGAAACAGACCAGCCACCATGCTATTAAAACTAATCAGGAGAGGGGCGCCTGGGTGGCTCAGTCGTTAAGCGTCTGCCTTCGGCTCGGGTCATGATCCCAGGGTCCTGGGATCGAGCCTGGCATCGGGCTCCCTGCTCCGTGGGAGGCCTGCTTCTCCCTCTCCCACTGCCCCTGCTTGTGTTCCCTCTCTCTGGCAAATAAATAAAATCTTAAAAAAAAAAAAAAAAGACTAATCAGGAGAGAGGAAACAGCAAGCAAAACCATCCTAAGGGGGAGGAACAAATGATTTTTTAGGTAGAATAGGTAGAATTTGTAACTGCATGACATGGGAAGTGAGGGGGACCATGGATTGGAGAAATTTATACTAAAGTTTTTTTTTTTTTTAGGGGCGCCCGGGTGGCTCAGTTGGTTAAGCGTCTGCCTTCGGCTCAGGTCATGATCTCGGGGTCCTGGCATTGAGTCCCACATCAGGCTCCCTGCTCAGTGGGGAGTCTGCTCCTCCCTCTGCCTGCCACTCCCCCTGCTTGTGCTCTCTCTCTCTCTCAAATAAATAAATAAAATATTTTTTAAAAATTGATCTTATCTTTCTAAGCAGATACCATAAAAATGTGTTTTATGTAGTAACCTCATATTCCAAGGTGAAAATGGATTATTTCTTTTGAAACACATGTAAACACACACACACACACACACACACACACACAAAGGGGAACAAAAAAACAGTTTTTCTTTTATTTTGTAAATTTTATTTGTATTTTAATTCCAGCAGAGGTAACACACAGTGTAATATTAGTTTCCGGTGTACAATGTAGTGATTCAACACCTCCATCCATCACCCGGTGCTCATCACAAGTGCCCTCCTTCATCCCCATCACCCATTTCCCCCGCCCCCCACCACCTCCCCGCTGGTGACCAGCAGTGTGTTCTCTAGAGTGAAAAGTCTGTTTCTTGCTTTGTCTTTTTTTCTTTTGTTTTGTTTCTTGCATTCCATATATAAGTGAATTCATATGGTATTTGTCTTTCTCTGACTTATCTCACTTGGCATAGCGTCCTTTAGCTCCATCCCTATTGTTGCAAATGGCAAGATTTCAATCTTTTGATGGCTGAGTAATATTCCATTGTGTATACACCACATCTTTATCCATCCGTCAGTAGACACTTGGGCTCACTTCATAGTTTGGCTATTATGGGCATTGCTGCTATAAACATTGGGGTGCAGGTGTCCCTTCAGATCACTAAGTTTGGATCCTTTGGGATAAATACCTAGTAGTGCAATTGCTGGGTCGTAGGATAACTCTATTTTTAACTTTTTGAGGAACCTCCATACTGTTTTCCAGAGTGGCTGCACCAACTTGCATCCCCACCAACCGTGCCCGAGGGTTCCCCTTTCTCCACATCCCCCCCCAACACCTGTTGTTTCTTGTGTTGCTGATTTTAGCCATTCTGACAGGTGTGAGTGATACCTACAAAGAGCCAGTTTTGATTGAAGAAGGATCACACAATATGAGTACAAAACAGGAGATGTCATTTCAGTATAAAGATGTCATTTCAATATAAAGTATTCCCATATCGCTTAGGTTACAGGCCTCCTCTGTAATCTGTGTATCAGAATGTCTGCCTGAGTGTAGATACAGGCAAAAACGATGAAAAGTCTAACCACCAACTTTGGTGGTCCTTCCAAGGTGTTCCATCTCACTGGGCTAGGAGTGATTTCAGCAGTGGAGAGGAGGGGACTGGGTCCAGAAGATTACAAGTGCAGGGACGCTCCCGGGTGCACCTGACAAGGGCTCCCCACATGGCCCACCAGTCCCCTCTGGAAGTGAGCTTTAAATGCTAGAAGTCCGTGCTTTCCATACTACAGAAACTTTCACTCTTAGGTGCCTATTAAAGTCATTGCTATGAATATCATTATTTAACCTGTAAGCTTCTTAGAGCTAGGATGTGACATCGTATCACAAAGCAAGAGGCACCCAACACGGACGGCAATCAATACACGGAAGTGGAAAACGCAGACTTGCCAGCATTTGACCCCGTCAGTAGGACCCAGGAGAGCCACAGGTGCAGGGATGGGTCTGGGCACAGTGACCCATCAGAGACTTTCTAAAGGGTGTTAACACCCGCCTACCACTGGGACCAATTCAAATGTATGTCTATATAATCAATACTCAGTAGGAGCAGACGTACAGGAAACCAGGCAGCAAGCTTCAAGCAGGTGGACAGAGCTTCGGCGCCCCCTGAGACCACGGCGACCACGGAGAAGGGAGCTGACCCCAAAGCCGCCTCCCCTGGGCGCGCCCGGGGGCCTCTCCTGGGCCCGACCTCTGCCGTGGCCCAGGGCCGGCCGGGGACGAGGGTGTCTCTGCCCCTGGTGGAAGGGGGTCCCGGGGACGGAGAGCAAGGGTCTGGAGTGTGTGTCGCTGTCCAGGGGTGAGGAAGGCGTGCGCGGGACGGGGCGGGGCTGCGTGCGCGCCCGCGCCAACCACGGGGTGGGGGGAGGGCTGGGGTCGCGGTCCCGGGGATGGGGGGGGGCAGGGGGCGGGGGGGTGTGTCGCGGTTCGAGGGGGGGGGGGGGTGGGGGGGGGGGGCCGCGGACCCGGGGAGCGGGGAAGGCAGGGGTCTGGGGAGTGTGTCGCGGTCCCAGGGTGAGGGGGGGCTGGGGTCAAGGTCCCGGGAGTGGAGGGCAGGGGTCTGGTGAGTGTGTCGCGGTCCCAGGGTGAGGGGGGCTGGGGTCGCGGTCCCGGGGGTGGGGGGCAGGGGTCTGGGGAGAGTGTCGCGGTCCCAGAGTGAGGGGGGCTGGGGTCGCGGTCC